>NW_020538040.1:138791643-138864184 GCF_003426905.1 Ctenocephalides felis
TTTAAAATGCACTATGTAAAAATGCATATGCATTAAGATATCATGTTGAATATAATATCACATTTTCAACGTTCAAACTTGCTAAGTTTGATATTCATTTCCAAATCTGGATATAAAATTGAAATCAGAGACTTCCAGTTACTCTTATTATTCTAACTTTCAGAAATTTTCGATTATGTCATTATCTTTGAATAGATATTAAATTAATATTTTGTTATACACCAAATTATTACCATCATTTTAGGAATTTTTACTGTTATAAATATTCAGATTTTTGAAAAAACGTCTTTCTACTATTTTTATATCGAAACCGTCTATGATCATTTTATTTATCGCATCACGCTGTCTTTGTCAAAATATGTACATGTATAAATTGAATGATACATTCAACGCTTATACAGGGCGTTCCATACCTGGAATTTAGACTAAAACAGTATTGACCTGAACTGTTCTAAATAAAATTAAAAATAAATATCTCGCGTTGTTTGGAAATTATGAGCTTTAAGTGGAATTTATAGCTAAAATAAAATTATGACCCTCTTTCGTTTATTGTGGTTTACTTAATAATTTTGTTTATTTTATTAAATTTATTTGATTATAAAAAAATTGTAAAGGGTTTTGGCAAGTTTCATCAAAAAGTTGCTGCATATAATCAGGATTACAAAATGGTAAAATATTTGATATTTTTATCATAGAAAATATTCGAGGAAAACATAAAAACCTAAAAATGGCATGATTTTTTGCATCTGTATACACGTAACAGTTATTTTTAAAAAAATAGACAAAGAAACTAGTTTTTGACTCTTCAGAAACAATGGAATTTGCAGAATTAATGTAGGGGCAGACTAAGTGCAATAGTAGAAGCATGATCAAACAAACATACATCTTTCTCCCTTTGGTCCCTATGTCGAAATCAGTAAATTTAGTTGTTATAGCGACTGTTACTACCTTACTGCACAACCGTACCCAGTCTTTCTTAATTATGCACATATTTAGTCAACATATTTTATTATATCGTCTTTTCATAAAAAGTCTAAAAAGTTGATTTTAAATATTGAACACGTTATAAAATGTTCAAAAAATCAGTAATTATATTCACCAGTATACATAACATTAGATATTTTCCATTAATTTCATTTTCCATAATCTATATAAAAGTATTTAAATCGAACGTTGTAATCTTTTAACCAACTATAACTGTCTCTCTATCATTAATTTTAAAATTGTCATTAATTAGTAGGTATCCAAAATAATTACCACGAATGATTTATCATAGAAATGTCATAGTGAATCGATTTTAAATTACAAAAAAATAATAACACACATCTATCAGTCAAACGTAACTAATAAGTCTAATTTATCTTTTAATTTACACATAGATATTCTAATTATGAATGTCTGTATTCTAATTAGTTGCGTATAGAATTGGGATATTATATCATGCAATATTTGTAATCATTGAACCGTGCGTCCACACATGACAAATTTTAGTTTGTTTGGAATCGAGCACAAATGATTCCGATAATCCGGAAGTGTCATCATTTACATCCGATGGCGTATACGTTAGCATTAGCGATCGGATGAATCGCGTCTCGTTGCCGGCGAAACGACGATCGCCGGTTGCAACCGGTGCTCATTCAGCGTTTCGGAGTCACCGAATAATTGTATAGGCATAACCAACATAATTCCATCGTGGTGAGGCATTTTAATACCCAGGACAATCACGGCGACGACTTAGAAATTGCCCTTGCCCAAAAAAGGCAAATGCATTAGAAAACCTCCTGGCGCAAACTAGACCCGTGTTCGATCCCAACTTTGATCAACCTTGCTATCAGGCAGCACGATATCAAATTTTTACTTGAGGTTATAGATCGCAAATACAATATAATCTCAAGTGAAAATCGTCTTTCGCACATTGCGATCAATATGACATGCAAGTCAAAAATATTATATACAAACATCTAATATAGAGGTGGGCTGCAAACAAAAGTCCAATTTGACTTTCAGTCAGTAACGATTATTATTTATTTATTTTACAAGCCGTCAATGATATTATAATATAATAAGGCTCAAGTCAATATTTTGAAGATTTAAATAATTTAATTGACTATTCACTATTTTATTACTCATTCAATCATTATTTAATTATTTTTAAATATAAATAGTTTGTTTGCTGCAAGTATTTATTAACAATTTAATAAGTATTTTAAAAAGCTTTTCAATACTTTTACAATATAATTTTTTGTTTTGAATTTTAGGTTATTTTGATATTTTAACGAAATTATGTGTCTTATATTATAATTTTTTTTTTTCCAAACAAATTGATAAGTATTTTTACAATATATTTCTTTTACAAACTTTTAGGTATTTTAACGAAAGAAATGTTTTGTTTCACAATTTTTAGAGTGTTTTTAAATTATAAGTTTTTAGTTAAACAATTAATAAGTATTTTAATAATAACAATTATATAAGAATAATAATAATAATAATAGTAATTTAAAAGTATTTTTTGCAACAGAAATATTTAGTTTAACAAATTATGTTGTGACGATCATAGTAGACATGGCTGGTAGGTGACATCAGTTAGTTTAGGCACGTAGATTCGTAGGGATTTTTACCATCGTCGATTATAATAATACATAAAAATATGTGCCTAGTCCTATTATCTCTTGTAATTCAATTTACATGTGCTCACACTTTAGAAACTATACATTCCATTCAATCTTCTTTACTTGAATCTGTATATAATTCTTGAATATTACAACTAGCCCCAAGGTTTGGTTTCAACTAATGCTAGCTGTGATTTCTTACATTAATCAAAATGAATATTTATACAATTAGCAATCACATATATTGTTACACATGATCAAATATTGAAAATTTAGGTCTAGTCGATAATAATAATGCACACCAAAATTTTATGATGGGTCAATTTTATATTACCTATCAAAAATGACGGACCTACACAGTTCTGTTTATTGCGTCGAGACAGTAGCTATAACATGTTTCAAAAATTTTAAAAATGTTTTTTAGATGTAATTTAGCGAACAAATGAATGAATAAAACTCATTCATTTTGCGCTAAGTTATACCTAAAACATTTTTTTTAAATTTTCAAAATTTTTTCCATGCTCTTTCCATACGAAGTTTGATTGAATTGCGCTCTATCCAAACGTTAATATTAAGAGCTAAAACTTTCAGAGAATTGTTTTTTATCCATTGGAACCATTTGAGCCCCTGGGAGCAAGGAATTCGAAAATGACCATTTTAAGGACCACCCTAATAGTTTATAGTTTATAGTTTATAGTTTGGTGAAAAGTCTCAGACAAAGAATTTCGCCTCTAAACGCTTTATTGTACGTTACATAATCATGAACATTACCACTCAACTTATGAGTGACTTTGAACATGGGTAACGCGTATTTACGCTAAAATATAAAAAAAAACAAAACAAAAAATTAAATATATATATATTATATATATATATATATATATATCGGAGATCATGAAACCGCAAGTGACGCGATCCGAGTTCATCCCAAGTCTGGAATGAAAAGAAAAATTAGATATGTTCAGTTGAGACCAACTGAAACATTTTAGATAATCAATGCATGCTTTCAGAATATGATGCACAATTTAATATCTTCGTTTTGGGCACCGTTAGAAGATCAGGAATAATAAATGCAATGTCGACAGTTGCCGATAGAAAATAGACTTGAATCAATCCTGTCCGTTAAGGGGGGCGATACATGTAATCGCCTTAATTTTTACCATTTTTTGAGGACTTTTTAAACTGGGAAGGAATGATTGAATCTTTTTGAACTTTTTTAGGGTTATTTATTATATATTAAAATACACAAAAAAAATTTTTTTTTAATTTTTTTTTTTAAATGGCTGCCGTAAAAATAAATCTGCCAAGACCCTCTCGGGAAACGCCATCAATTTGCGGGCGTTCTCACTTTTCGTACGGTGATCCGAATTTAAAAAAAATAGTTTGTACGTGTTCATAAAACATATATCTTCTAGTTAAACCAAAAAAAATTTAAAAAGTCACAAAATCGTAAATTGGCACACCTTAGAAAAAAAAGTTCGATTTTTCACCTTTTTTTCAATGTTTTTTTTTGGTAAAAGGGTTAATTTTTGAAAAAATTTTTGGAATGTTTGAGGTTTAACTAGAAGCTATGACTGTAAAGTAGATGTGTGCAAAATTTCATTGGAATCGGTTGAGAAGTTAGAAGTTTTTGAGTTATCCCGCCCGCAAATTTCAAAAATGTCGTTTTGAGAATAACGCGTTTAAAGTTTTGACACATAGAAACAGATAAGAGTAAATAGCACTCAAGCGTCGAGTTGAGACGTGGCACTTAAATGAGTTTTTATTGTATAAATAATGATAATTTTGTTCTGAATATTTACAGGCATATTTTTGTTATGAAAAAAAAAAAATCGATTTTTTTTTTCTTGTTACATGTATCGCCCCCCTTAATGTGCGTCAAATTCTAATGTGGATCTGCAAAAAGGAAGAAGCGCAGTATCAAAAAAGAAATATACTAATAAATGAATTTGAATAAAAGATATTTAAATATGTGTAAAAGATAATATATATATATATATATATATATATATATATATATATATATATATATATAATATGTGTGTGTGTGTGTGTGTTTTGTCTGACCTGGTCCATGGTATATATTTTCCAAGTTTTCTCTCATTTGTGTAGCATTTTGTGTGCTTTTGCGTGTTGCTTAAAAATATGATATACTGAATACGTTAAAGAAACCATCAAAGATTTCAAAATATAGATGTCACAAATGTATAATAAGTTAACCATTTCAAAATAAGTATACTTTGACCGTTCCGTCGCGGGCTGTAATGTGACATCGTCCATTTTCGCCGAACCTCCGCCGAGGGCCAGGTAGCTTATTGAGATTAACACAATCGCGTTAGCGGCACGCGATGCACGGCCGCCCTCCGACTCCCGCGGCCCTCCGGCCCTTTCCCGCCGCGGGAGAGCGGTCTAGCCGCGCGGGCTTTGACCCCGTGCGCGCGTTTCGAGTCCAGTCATTGTTGAACACGATGTCAGTCTGACGTAAAATCGCGCGGTTTTATATTAGTACTTGCATTAGGGCGGCTAGGAGGGAGTCGGGCATTCATGCAAGCGAATGTACGTTGTTAGTGAACATGCACGTACTATTATCTATTTGCTGTTCGTTTGTTAATTCAAAGGATATATTTTGATGTTTTAATTAAAAATAATGGTATTATAATTGGAGCGTAACTAATATTTAATTCTTGATCCGGCCCATACTTAAACTAGTTGAAAGTGTCATTTTGCTTTAAGGCAAGTTGCACGAACTGTCCGAAATGTGTGAAAATTAACTTAATCAACCGACATTGAGATTTAGATATTTAGATAAAATTTTCAACTGTTTACTTCAAAAATAAAGTTTTGGCATTCATTTAAATCTTAACATTATGGTTTCCAATTTAATTTTTTTGCACATTTGAAAAATTATTTATAATTACATATATTATTTACAGTGCTTATATGTCCTAAAATTGTAACTTATTATCCCATTTTTTTTTATTTCACCGTATAATTTATTATATTATTAATTGTGGTTACCGACTAATGAAATTAAACAACTATTAATCATCCTCTTAATAAACATCGGAATTGTATATTAAATGTATTCCAAATTTTAATGCATTTCTATGCATTGTGCATGAACTTTATCGTCATATCAAGTTTTATGAAAAACGTCGAAACATTTTTTAAAAGAAACTTTATCAATTATTTTGTGTAATATTAAGCAATTGCTATAAGGAAATACTCACGATTATATATATCATGTGCGTCCTTGATATTATTAACTTCCCAAAGAAGGAGTTTAAATTATAATTAGAAGATTCAATATAACAGACCTGAATGATTATTGCATTTGATTTGCAGAAACATTAATTCTTCAAAATTATTATTGTTCTTTTTTTGTGACTGGTGGTATTTTTTTATTATTATTACCTTTTGAATATGATATTTATTAATTATCAAGATTATTTATTATGGTTTTGCTTATAAATTTTAATTTTCTTTATTAGTATTCCTCTGCCGAAGTAAAAAGTAAAAGTCAAGTAAAAATAATGCGACAAGAGTTATTCATTATTTCACAATTAACCAATTTCTAGAAAAAGTGCGGTGTTTCGACTTACCCCGGTGTTTGAGGGCTAGTTGTAACATCTACCGGAGCAAATAGTAACAACAAAAAAAACGAGTACAGTACCTCGATAATAATTTATTCTTTGTTCATTTTTAGAAAACTTGTTTTTTAAGTAATTTTTTATACATCAACGCAAACTATAATTCATACAAATAAAAATATAGTGTACATTACATTTTTTTCACTTGAATTTTTATATAATTTTTATATGTAAACGACTAGTCCCAAGAGATTGTTTCAACTAACCCCAGGTGTGATTTTTTAAAAAAAAAATGATCAAGATAACTATTTATACAATTTAGCAATCACAAAATGGATATATATTATCAGTTTGATAATGAAACAAAATAAGAAAAAGATAGAGAAGTATGATAGATCAATTTTATATTACCGGTCAAAAGTGACAGACCTGCACAGTTCTGTTTATTGCATCGGCTTGCAAGACAGTTTACATGTCCAATCGGGACAAAAAAATATTTCGATATCGTTTAAGATTCTATTGAAAAACGCTAATTGCTACAGGTAGTTCTTAGCTCCTTTACTGGATATTAATAAAAGATGATTGTTAATTGTAAATTTATAAGTAATTATCTGTAATCATTAAAAATATATTTTGTAACTACACCTTTTAAATATTTATGAAACGATGAAGCTCTGTATATTTTTGTGGTATTATTAAATAATTATTCAACAGTAGTTAATTGATTGTAATTACATCAGGTACCGTACAGCTCAGTAGCTTACCTCTATTTAATTTCAGATGAATGTCTAAGTTAACATAGAGTTTAAGTTGCAGTAATTTTCCTTACGTTTAAAAATAAAGGTGAAGTGCCTCTTGAAAATAATGAACAAGTAAAATACCCAGTTATACTGTTAGCATATAAATTACGGTTTGTGTAGTCGTTTAACATCGTATACCTACGCATTCGATATTATTAAATATTTACAGTAATCGTTCGAGAAAATAAACGATGATAGGGTAACTGAAATATATATTCTGTGAGTTATATTGAGGTCGTCCACATATCTTCTAATACATCTATCAGCCAAATTACAACATTTTTGAATTTCCAGGCACGTTTGATGCTATTTATATATATTCCATAGCTTTAGAGTCAATATTACTATCCAATATAAATATCAACAAGAAAATATATATTTCCGATGCTATAGTTGGTTTTATTATCCAACCCATTTAGATGCTCTGGAATTCTTTTCATTTTCCATTATTTGTTTTTCCGGTTATATGTCTTTCTCATGAGTTCAGCCTTGGGCTAAATGATTACCACTGCTTGACAATACGAAAGTCTTCTAGAAGATTACATTTACTTATTCTTTAATTCAATTTCTGTAATTCTTATTTTTTGAATTGTATATTTAAATTAACTGGAAGTATACAGAAACTGTTTTATAATGGAATCAAAGTTTTTATCATTAGTTTAAATATTGTTTTTTTTTCTTGCTTTCATAATTATGATTCATAATATTTATATTACATAGATTATATGTTCAAAGAAATAAAATGTGAATAAAAATATGTATTTGTAATATTTTGTGAAAACATTTGCCAGAATTTTGCTTTGTTTAAAAATTTAAAAAGAATAATTGGGGAGACTGATATTTTGGACATTTTATCTACGTAAAAATACTGTAATACTGTCCTTAAATACGATGGAAAAAGAAAATCAAATCATATATTATATGAAAAGGGCGAGTATGACAACCGGCCAGGACGGTTGTGACAGTCATAAATATAGAGTAAACTAGTTGGTTTGGTATTTAGCCTTGAGGCAAGTTACATGAACTTCCCGATATGTGTAAATAATTGACTTAATCAAAAAAAATGTGTAAATAATATACTTCATCAATCCTACTTAAAAAAAAAAAACGATAATAATTTTAGTAAAGTTTGACGAATTTTTAAAATTAAACTACTTGTCGTAATGCCGTAAGTCGTATTACAGTAAGTTCTATAAGACCATGATGTATATCGCCAAAAAAAATTCATGAAAATCGGCTTAAATTTTTTTTTTCAACAGTTCATTACAAGAAAACGGCTCGGTAGATTTTCACCTAAAACTAATCAGTACGATTCCCAACTAATATTTTTCGAACAGTTTTTGATTTTTTAAAATCGGTTCGGTAGGATGAGCTTAAGTGTGGCGAAAATTTAACACTTTTTTTCAAATTACAAAGAAACGGCTTGGCAGATCGTTGCACAAAACTGACAAACGATAGTCCTCACCGAAATACATCAAATGGTTTTTAAATTTCTAAAATCGGTTCAGGCGTTTTTGAGAAAACGTCGATCAAAAGTCTAATTTTGACAAATGCCAAAAAGACCATACTGATTTTTGCAAACTTTGACGAATTTTTAAAGCTGAACCAGTTGTCGTAGGGCCGTAATATTTTAGTATGACCTATAAAACTATGGTATCTAACGCCAAAAAAAGTTTCAAAAAATCGGCTTAAATTTTTTTTTCAACAGTTAATTGCTAGAAAACGGCTTGATAGATTTTCACCTAAAACTAATCAGTGCCATTCCCAACTAATATCTTTCGAACAGTTTTTGATTTTTTAAAATCGGTTCGGTAGGATGAGCGTAAATGTGGACGAAAATTTAACACTTTTTTTCAACAGTTAATTGTAAGAAAACGGCTCGGTAGATTTTCACCTAAAACTAATCAGCACCATTCCCAACTAATATCTTTCGAACAGTTTTTGATTTTTTAAAATCGGTTCGGTAGGATGGGCGTAAATGTGGACGAAAAGTTTAACACTTTTTTCCAAATTACAAAGAAACGGTTCGGCCGATCGTCGAACAAAACTGAGAAACGATAATCCTCATCGAGATACATCAGATGCTTTTTAAATATCTGAAATCGGTTCAGGCGTTTTTGAGAAAACGTCGATGAAAATTCTAATTTTGACAAATGCCAAAAAGACCATACTAATTTTTGCACACTTTGACGAATTTTTAAAGCTAAACGAGTTGTCGTAGGGCCGTAATATTTTAATATGATCTAGAAGACTATAGTATCTACCGTCAAAAAAATAATCATAAAAATCGTCGATTTTTTTTTTTAAAAAACTTTATTACAAGAAAACGGCCCGGCCGATCTCTACCAAAAACTAATCAGCACGATTCCCAACTAATATCTATCGAATGGTTTTTGAATTTTCGAAATCGATTCAGAATTGCGGGCTAAAACGTGGACGAAAATTTTTTCACTTTTCTGCAATTTACAAAGAAACGGCCCGGCCGATCGCCGCACAAAACTCAGAAACGATAGTCCTCTTCGAGATACATCGAATGGCTTTTAAATTTTTAAAATCGGTCCATCCGTTTTGGAGAAAACGTCGATTTACGGCAAAAAATCTGTTCACACACACACACACACATACACACACACACACACACACACATACTTTTTTCAAATTTGGTCTCATTCGATTCAGAATGGCTTGAAACGTCGAGAAAACATAAAATTAGCGAATCGGATTTTTTGATGAAAACATAAACTTCTCCTTCGGGAAGTTAAAAATATCCGTATAAACACTTAAATATTTATAACGACTTTTATTGCCGCTTACAATGTTGTAGCATATGTGTAATTTACTTCTGCGTATTTGTATTTTGACCGTTATATTTATAATATTATTTAATTATTAATTACGGCTTACTTATGAATAAATAAATAAATAAATAAATAAATTATATGAATGGGTTACCCCTTATAATTGTTGTTGTTATATTATTTTCATAATCTTGGTTTAAATGATAATGTTGTTGTTGTGTCAATTGAATATCATTGTGTTGTACTATGCAATGATGTTGAACAAGTCGTAAATTAATGTTATCTAGGACTTCAAAGTCACATTGAAGCAAGCACATAAAAGGCTTGCAGTGGCCTACTTACCAGTCAGTTGTATTTTAGTTTTCTATAAAGTTTGAGTTTAGCGCCAGTACTCAGTCTTCAGTCAATCATGAGTTCAGTCGTACTTTAGTAACATGGTGACAGCGGTGAGAACCCAACCTAACACAACATATAGCAAAATATAATTTCTTAAAAAAAGTTAACTGGAAGTTTTTGTAAAAACTCTTATTTATTTATTATTGTCTTAGCTAAGTTGGATTTTTTATGGTTAATCAAACATACTACATCTTTCTCCCCTTAGACTCTTTTTGAAAATTACTATAGTTTAGCTATTATGATGACTGTCAGTACCGTATCCTGACACAACCGTACCCAGTCTCCCCTACTCAAAGATGATGATGTATGGCATACATAAACCACGACATAATTAGATACCTCACGATAGTTTATAAGTGGAGCAAAATATTTTTGTTAAGTACCTTCTCCTCAACAAAGAGAAAAAAGGAAGCCGGCGCTCGTTCTGCGGAAGTTACCGCGCTCGAGTTGCCAAGCCCATTAATTAAAGTTCAAGATGTGTAACTCAAGTTCAAAAGTTTAAAAGCTCTTTTCTGCCGAAGAAGACACGATGATACACAGGTTCTACACAATCACGAACTATCCACATATACCCACATTACACAATGTACACGGAAAACTAATAATGGGCACGCGTGAATAAACTGCTAATGTCGTGCAATCAGGAGAGATTCGGTTTTTGTTAAAATAAACTCATTGGAATCGAAGAAACTTCATTTTAAATGTAGAAGTTCAAAACAATACTTGGTAAAATAGAGAACAATATACTGAAAGATGATGAATGTCATTATATAATGGCAATACGGAGGATGAACTATATATATACAGAGACAATTTTGAAGTAAAAGTTTAGGTTCTCTTTCACTGATACAATTTTGCAATCTCAGATTTTGCTCATTATCATTTAATTTATTTTTTTCTCTAGCTATATAGTATGTTAACAAAATTATTGCTGATTGAAAAAAAAGTGGCACAACCGTACCCAGTTTCTCCTACATAATTTTCATGTGAGCAGACTGTTGGTTTGAAACTTTTAATGTTTACCATTACATACGCACATGCTAATTTCAAATTTGCATATTTCATCGACTATTAAAATACTGCAATTAAATAATTTTCATTTAAATAATTTTATAATAATTTCAAATTTATTCCATATTTTATTAAAAATTATAAATAACATTTTACGTATAACATGGGCATGCATATGGCGGTATCCGACGTTCTTGCGGCAAAATCAATGTTAATTCGAATAAATTATACAAATATGTACTTCTGTAATGTGCCACATAAATATAAAACTCAATGTTTGTATTTTTCATTACTAATAATTTAATATATTTTCTAATATTTTTATGTAACTTATTTTCACACAAAAAGTTACAAATTTTAGGAGAAAGAATGTAGAATTTTGCCTTGAGGCAAGTTACATTAACATCACGACGTGTGTAAATAACAAAAATCAATAGAAATTGAGATTTAAAAACTTTGTGGATAAAACTTTCATTAAGTTGTTTTTTATTTGTTTTGAGCACTTTTATTTACTTTATACCTCCTTAATATAATTTTTGAGTATACTTTATTTAATTGTGCTATACGATGTATTGCAGATTTTAAGTTAGATTTAATAGTTTTATATATAATCTTTATAAAAGCTTACACCTGGGTGGTGTAAAAAGGATCAACTAAACCTTTACTCTGGCCAAACTGTAAACAATAAGAAATAGTAAATGAAAAAGTATATTAGGTTAAATAATTTCAAAACCCGTAGGTAAATAGGGTAGAGCGGGGACAGTATTTCAAGCTGCGCCGGGAAAAAGGCCCACCACCAATTTCTTAAAAACAAGCGAAGTCGGGAATTTTTCAACAACAATTTTTAAAAGAAGAAGACAAAACATGGGTGATATAGGTATAGTAGCTTAAAGTCAAATTGAACCTTTTCTGGCAGAGTACCAGATCAAGGTTATATACAGTGCTATGTATGTAAAAAAATGTACTCATAAATAAATATTTTGCATTGATTGAGTAGCTAATATTTTGTAAAATCCCTTCAAAATAAGGCATTGGACCTGTTTGTCTTCTGGCTATCAATTTAGTTTATTTATTTTTTATTTTTTTAAAAACAGCAAAAAGGCATATTTTTACAATGATAAATAAAAAAGCGAAGTCAGGCAATTTTTAACAACAATATTTGAAAATAGAAGACAAAACATATATAAAATCGGTATAATTACTTAGAGTCGAAATAGATCTCGGACAAAATACCAAATCAAGGTTATATACAGTGTAATCTCTGTAAAAAAAGTACCAATGCAATATATATTTTGCATCGGTTGAATAAAGTAGCTATTATTTCGTGAAATATCTTTAAAATTAAAAATAAGACATTGGACCAATTGCCTCGAAGCCATCTCATTTTACTCCGCCTATGGAGTAAAAAGCATAATGTGGAAGATTTTTTAAAAACAGCAAAAAAAACACATTTCCAAATTAATGAATAAGCTGTTTTACTGAACATAGTCAGATAGTTGTTTGTTTGATATGTGCCATTGACCAGAAGAATTGATCGAATTTAAATTAGATCTTTATACCCCGCCCTACCCTACATATTATGTATAGAACTTAAATACAATGTATCTTTGTATATCTGAAAATTTGTATTTCTAATAGTGACTGGTGAGATATTAATGAGTTTAGGAAGTTCTAGAAATATCGTTCTATTTTCATAATATATATTCTGAGAAACGCATTTGAATTCAAATCCGGCTGATAAGAATTGCGCGAGTTTTTATATTATATAATGTTCGGTTATCGTGTTAGCAATTGCGTGTTCGTAACACTACACATTGTCGCACTTTCCACTCAACGTTTCTCTCCATTCTATACATTAGCCTTTTAATGATGTGTCACGCTAATTGAAGACATTTCTGACTTCTAAATCAATGTCCATTAATATCCAATCATTATGGATGAAAACTAGACATAAAACACAAATAAAACTTACATAAAAATCATAAAAAATTGCTTGTACCCTCAGTTATATAAGCAAGTATTAGATAAAAAATTAATAAGTAGAACGCAAAAGAAACTTTTTATCAACAATATAGAGGAGACAGGGGCTTGTTGTAACTTTTTTGTTTGAGTTAATATACCTTAAGTTACACTGATTATATTTTCGCAAAATAAAGATGTTTAGTTGCTGTAAATATTCCCCACCGAGTAATGTAAAACTATTTTCACAAATGTTGTTTATCAAATCATAATTAATCTAAAAAATCTGCGGTGTTGCAACTTACCCCGTATTTAGGGCTTGTTGTTACATCTACCGAACTAAGGAGTAACGACAATAATAACTTTTATAATTCATTCTTTACTCATTTTTATGAGAATTGATTTTTTTCTAAGTAAAGCCATCTATACATCAAGAAAAACTGTAATTACCATAAATAAAATATATAATGTCTCTTGTAATATAATTTTTATCATAAATTAACGTTAACTATAATTTAGATAATAATACAAATAAAAGATATAGTGTCTCCTATAACATAATTTAAATATGTATTACAAATATGTTCTTTTTAATTGAATCTCTATATAATTCTTGTATATCACATCTAGCGGTTAATCTTTGTTTCAACTAACCCCAGATGTGATTTTTTCAACATTATTCAAGATAAGCATTTATAGTATAAATTTTATACAACTCAGGAATCACAAAAATTGTTATCCATTAATAAAAATTGATAAATTTGAACAAAATAAGATTAGAAAATTTAAATTTAGTTGCTAATAATGACGCAAACCGAAAATTTATGATACATCAATTTTATATCACCTATCAAAAATGACGCACCTGCACAGTTCTGTTTATTGCGTCGGTCTGCGGGACAGTTTCTAATACAATATAATGTAGGACAGTTTACATGTCCAATGAAGACAAAAAATATTTTAGTATCGTTTAAGATCATATTTAAAAACTGTTACTAGTAATCCCTGTTAAAAATAGCCCCAGCTACACTATATGTTTGAACTTTCTATATTATATATATATATTCACTTTTTAATGATGTATCAGCCTAGTTTCAGACGTTTCAGACTTTTGACTTTGTATTAGTTTTTAAGACTTTTGAATTGCGGGTAAATTTTGAATTTTTATTTTAGATTTTGTAATTTTATAACTTCAAGAATTTTAGATAAAATACAGGCAGTTCAGAGAAAGAACAGACTTCCAAATTATATTTATTTAATAAAATTCAAAAGTATTGCTAATTGAAAATATTATATCTTTATTATTATAGTTTAATTTGCCATATACGTAACTTCTCTATTTATTTTAAGATTATGAATGATATACTAAGTCAATTTATTGTGTGTTATTTTCTGTAGTGACTGAAATTTACGATGATAATTATACTTGAGCTCCTTAAACTATTTTCACTCGAGGGAAAACCTTTGTTTTGGGTAAGGATCCTTTACATATTGCTAAGACGTTGTTTGATATAGGATTAATTAGGTAGCACATTATGTGAGTAAATATTTACCCTAATGGAAGCGAAATTTAGGACACTGTGAAATGAAAAAATCACTGCTTGGTTTTATTTTCTTTATTATAAAGATAAATTGTAGTAGGGTAGAGCGGGGTCTAAAGGTCCGCGGGTAAAAAGGTCTACGGCTGATATCTCAAAAATCAGTAAAGTTATAAATTTTTTAACAACAATGTTTGAAAAAGATGTATTACTAGCAATCACCTTGGCTCTTGCGACGTCGCAATCGGGAAATAGAAGACAATGTTTGAAAATCTATACAAAAGTATTTTCTACCGTTGTTAGTTTTTTTGGTTGTGAGCACTATTGTTTAGTTTACGAGACTTTAATATAATTTTTAGGTAAGCGTTATTTAATCGTTTTATAAGAAGTATTGTTATTTCTAAATTAGAGTCATTAGTTTTTTTGTCTTAAACTCCTGGGTAAAAAGGAATAAATAAATTATTCCAACTCTGTTGAAGAAGATTTCTGAAGAAATACCAGATCAAGGTTATTAGTGTTATCTCTGTAAAAAATGTTCTCATGCAATTATATTTTGCATTGGTTGAATAATGTAGCTATTGTTTTGTAAAATTTCTTTAAAATTAAAATATGACATTGGACCTCCTAATCGTCTCAATTTACCACGCCTAAAGAGTAAAAAGAACCAGGTTACAAAATTTTGAGAAACAGTATAAAAACACATTTTAACAATGATGACCACAAGCTAGGAGTTTTACTGAACATAGTTAGATAGTTGTTCGTTTGATACGTGGTATTTGTTGTCATGTAATTGGCTCGGTTTTCACAATACTATTGCTAGAAGTCAAATTGAATCTTTATGTCTCACTATACCCTACAAGAAGGAATAAATAATTATTTCAACTCTGTTGATGAGTATTTCTGTCAAAATACCAGATCAAGGTTGTTTACAGTGTTACCTCTATAAAAAATGCACCCATAAAATTATATTTTGCATTGGTCGAATAATGTAGCTATTATTTTGTAAAATGCCTTTAAAATGAAATAAGGCATGTAATAAGAATATTTTGAAAAATATTATAAAAACACATTACTACAATGATAAATTAGCTAGGAGTTTTACTGAACATAGTCAGATAGTTGTTCTATTGATATGTGGTATTTCTTGTCATATAATTGGCTTGGTTTTCACAATGTGATTGCTCAAAGTCAAATTAGACCTTTGTGCCCCACTATACCCTATAAGCTAGAATAATAATTCCAACTCTGTTGATGAATTTTTCTGACAAAATACCAGATCAAGGTTATTTACAGTGTTACCTCTATAAAAAATGCACGCATGAAATTATATTTCGCATTGCTTGAATAATGTAGCTATTATTTTGTAAAATCTCTTTAAAATAAAATAAGACATAATAAGACTGTTAAGTCAAATAAGATACATTTCTACAATTATGAATTAACTAGGAGTTTCACTGAACATAGTCAGATAATTGTTCGGTTGATGTGGTATTTGTTGTGACATAATTGGCTTGGTTTTTACAATACTATTGCTCAAATTGGATCTTTATGCCCCGCTCTACCGTATAAGGATAGTATAGGTTAAAAAATAAAAATAAATGTAAGCTGTAATATATTCACGTAAAAGTTAATCTTTACGAAAACATAACAAATTTGTCTCAATCAAAAAGGCCGCTTGATGAGTTTGACAAAAGACGTTTTATTCACAGTCGTCTCATCACTTTATTGTGTTTTTCAATTCGAGTCGTCTCCTCTCGTCTGCTCTCAAAGAGAGCCGGCGTCTTTTTACATCATCGCAAATTGCAAGTGGCAAATAATAAGTAACGGCTCACTTCGGAAACACGCCGTGGAGAAATATAATGAGCTGTCATTTTGACATATTTTTATTTCCCCTGCGGATGGAGACAGCGCACAGGTACGATTCCTAAAACATCGCCCGCGACGCACACGTTGCGCCGCCGACCTGAGTGAATATGAGATTTCAAATTGTATCCTTGGAGTTACAAGTTCTCGCTACGTGAGGACGATAAATACTGAATGCATAACAATATTAAAACTTTAAAGGAACGGCGGAAATTGCGAGTGATACATATTCTTTACTGTTGCGCTTTTCTGCTGTTATGAGAAAATATTAATTTATAGCTTAGAAGTAGGACAATTAACATTTAAGATTTCAACATTTCCTCATAAATTTGTCATTTCTCAAAAACGACGTTTTTTACAGAATATCTCTTATTTCGAAACTCAAATCTAAGCTAGACAAAAGTTTGTTGACTTACTTGACTTGTTTACTTACTTCTTTCAATGCTCAATAAACTGGCTTTATCATTTTTAACATCCCTTACCCAGGGTAAGTTCATAGATAAACAAGTATAAATTATTGTAGTCGCCCAAAAATCTAAAATGAAAATTGTTCATATTTTACGTGTTAGAGGTTTCTAAACATTTTGCCGTACTTTAGAAAAGTTTGATGTGTGTATGAGTGTGTGTGTATGTGTGGATACAATTTTTCGTCAACGATTTCGGGCTTATGGATCAACCGATTTGAATGATTCAACAAGCAATCGGTTCCTACTGACAGGGAGGCGTTGTGATTAGTTTTTGGCAGAGGCAGAATGCAGAAAATAGAAATTACGTTTTTGATAAAAAAGAGCATCCTATTGGAATGATTCACAAAATATTCAATTTGCAATGAGAAACATTAGTGGTGATTAGTTTTTGCTAAAAACAGGTCCAGCCGTTTTTTTGATAGGGAGCTTAAAGTGCACTAAATGGCAGATTTTGAGAGAACAAAGCATTCGATTCGAATGATTCAAAAAACATTTTGCGTGTGTTGACGTTAGAGGTTTCTAAATATTTTGCCGTACTTTAGAAAAGTTTGATGTGTATATGATTGTGTGTATGTGTGGATACAATTTTTCGTCGACGATTTAGGGCTTATGGATCAACCGATTTGAATGATTCAACAAGCAATCGGTTTCTACTGACAGGGAAGCGTTGTGATTAGTTTTTGGCAGAGGCAGAATGCAGAAAATAGAAATTACGTTTTGATAAAAAAGAGCATCTGATTGAAATGATTCACAAAACATTTGATTCGCAATGATGAAGAGACGTCGTGATTAGTTTCTCCCAGAGATTCAGCCATTTCTTAGATAGAAAGCTTAAAGTGCAACAAACGGCAGATTTTGCGAGTGCGAAGCACCTGATTTGAATGATTCAAAAAACATTTAGGTCGTGTTGATAGTATATAAAAACGATCAGGTTTTGGGAAAGACATTTTTTCCAAAATTTAATTTTCTTTTAAATTCTAAAAAATGTTTTTTTTTTAATAAATATCGAGTATGATTCAGATTGTAATTTTAGTAATTAAAAGTATATTTATTAATTAATAATTCCAACTATTTCGTTAAAACTCACTTATGTACTTCAAATAAATAATTTTAGCTTTGCAATGCAGTTTATATAATTTTTGGAGATATGAAATAAGTAAACGTCGTCGACGAATTCATAAGCTCCTTATATTTAGTTTATAAAATACGAATTGTGAATGTTACTGCATTTGTAATTTTCTACTTAAGAACATTTAAAATGTTTTGAATAATTCATTGTGACATGGGTAGTTCCAGCAATTTGCTTTAAAGCATGATGCCAGACATCAATAGTTTTTTTTATTTTATAATCAAGACTCTATCACGATTGGATCTGAGTAGCTCTGTATCTGCAAGACATTTTTATTTTTTACTGTACAGCAAAAGATAACAATAAATAGAAGAAATTATCTGCGATTTTTTTATTTTTAAACTTAAGTTCTATATGAATTACGTTCTTGCCGTCAAATATTTCAAAATTGGGTGGATACAAATTTGAAGAGAAAACAAGTAGGGTGAGGCGGGACACTAAAGTCCAGTTTGAATTTAAGCAATCATATTATGAGAATAAAACCAATCATATCACAACAAATAACACATATCAAACAAGTAGCAATCTGACTATGTTTAGTAAAACTCCAGCTAATTCATCATTGTAGAAATGTTTTTTTGTTGTTTTTGAAAAAATTTTAACCTATTTCTTTTGACCCCATAAGCGGGGTAAAATGGGACGGCCAGGGGGCAAGAAGGTTGAATGTCTTAATTTCAATTTTAAAAGAATTTTACGAAATAGTAGCTACAATATTCAACCAATGCAAAATATGAATTTTATGGGTATTTTTTTTTTACAGAAATTTTACTGTATATATTCTTGATCTGGCATTTTATCAGAAATATTCATCAGCAGAATGATGGAACAATTAAATATTTAATGCATCTCTTGTAAAAATGTTTTTTTTTTACTTAATTTACTTTCTTATTTACATTTATTTTTGTTTACACCTTTGCCAAGGAAAAGGATCAGTTGGTCCTTTGGACCCTACCAACGCTTAAGTTTTTATAGAGGTTATTTAAAAAAACTGCTGAATCTAACTTATAATTAACAATACATCTTAAAAAAGCAATTAAATAACGTCTAATTAAAAATAATTTTAATGCTTCGTAAACTAAACAACAGTGCTCACATCCACAAAATAGTAACAATAAAAGAAAATACTTTTGTTATGGATTTTCAAACATTGCCGTTTATTTTTCGATAGCACCATCGTAAGAATCAAGATGATGGCTGGTTGTAGTATACATCTTTTTCTTCTATTTTCAAATATTGTTTTTGAAAAATTCATAACTTTACTTGCTTTTTAGATGGCCCTGCTCTATCCTAACAATATTGAAATTAGTTGTAAGAAACTTTTTTGTTAGCTACACTTTACCATGCAGCAAATGAAAATAACAATAAATAGAGGAATTCGCCGACGAAAGTATTTTTTAATAAAATTTGATAAAGTAGAATGAATATGTCTATTCACGGATACGCTTTTTTACTCATAATGCTATTTGCTTATAGTAATAATTTGCATCATAGTAATATAAAATAATTTGCTTTGACTTCACAATTTGTCATGTATATACTATCTTAAGAAGAAATATGGAAATAAGTAAAATTGAACTGAAGTTCTATGACTTGCGCTAATAAAGTAAAATATCTGAGATTTAATTCTGTATAAATTTACAACCAAATGAAGGTATTTTTCAATATTATAATAAAGATTTTATTATATTTAGGATATTCGTTATAGTAGCAAATAATTTGCAATAAGTTTTAGCTTGTGCGAAATTAAATTCCAATCTCGCATGACGCCTATTTTAATGTTTTATGCTTGATAATAATTTATTTAACACGAATTTATCATATTACAACCAACATTAGAGTTTGTCAGTAAAGTAAATCAATTGGAAATGTTTGGATCTAAATTGTTTTTTATTATTCTATATATACTATAATATGTCTATTTCCTGAACACATTTAGTCATTATTTTTCATTTTTTACAGATTTTACAGAAGGCAATCCAATGGTTGTCCTGTCTAGTTGTGATTATATTTTTACATACTTGAAATTAGTGTTTTTGATTAATTATTTTCGCAGCAATGCGTATGAAAACTGTTTTTACTAGGAAATACTTTTATGCTCTATATTTTCAGGCAAAATATCACTACTGCCCGATATCAGGTTGTAACAAAAAAAAATTAACTTGGAAACTTGTGGTCGCAAAACCATAAAATGTACCACCGCGCCATGCCACTCTTAGTAATTTAGTTTGCATATTGATACATATTTATACTTACTATATAAATAATTATAATAACACTATTTTGTATTTAAATTTGAATATATTTCCCAATGTTCAGTTTTGTTGAATTAACAATTACAATTACAATTTTATTCAAGTTATGTATTGCAAGTAAAGCTCTGTATCTATAAACGTAGAATTCTAAAATTTCTTCCCAGTTAAGTCCTTTTTATGGATTCGTTTATATTACGGTTACATGGTAGATAATGAATTCTAAACATGAATTGGCCGAGGTTTGTTTTCATAGGCGGCTATTTCGTGAGGGCAATCATGTTTTGTGGTTTTTATACAGTTTATATTCTTAAATGCAAATATTATGAGCAAATATGCACGGGCGCCGCTTATTGTATGCACAATGCAGAAGTAACGAAGAGATGGCAGAATTCAGAGGCGCCCAATCATCTCTTCGGTACAAATTGGTATGCCTATTTACTCTCTTACTTTGCCAATAGAAGAGCTGGTCAAAATTTTGGTAAATGTAAGTAAATCGAAAGATGAAGCAAAATGAAGCTAACTACCATTTGTAACATGAGAGATTTCACACTCTCGTAAGATTTCATACTACTCTAGTAAGATTTTTGTTCTTGGACAAATAATTTTTTGTAGCAATTTATAAATTGCTCGGTAGTTGTCTTTTTTCTTTATATAGATTTTAATTGTATCTTCATCTCCCACCTTCAAGAGTTAACTAAACTTGTTGTTGTGATATAATTGGTTTGGTTTTAACAATATAATTGTTCCAAGTCAAATTGGACCTTTGTGTCGTGCCCTACCCTATATATTTTGCCAACAATTTACAACTGCACACATAACACGAAGCTTGTTAATATATTTTCATTTTTTTGGGCAATTTTGCTATCAACTCTTACAGCATTAGTTATTAGAAAAAAAAATGCAATGGAGTTGCACAATAAGTAATAGAAAACTTCAAAATCCTAATAAAATATTTAATGTACATTATATACATATTTTTCTTTACATAAATCTCTTACATTCTGCTAAGATTATTTTTTGGATTGTTTGCGAATTGCCTTCTGAATTCTTTGAATATAAAAAAATTTACATGTACTTTAGAAAATATTGATCATGTCCTGTAAGTTTGACTAAAGAAATATTGAGAAGTATCGTAGCTTCTTTAACTGAGTCTTAAGAATATTCAACTTTTCTATTAAATTATCTAAAATTACATCAAGTTTTATAAAACTAAATTTGCCATAATTTAGGCAAGCTAATGAATTCGTCTACCTAGTTTTTGAGCTTTGTTCATTAGCAAATAAGCTTTTGGATTTGATATTCGTAGAGGCTTTAATGCAGAATGTATTGAAAAAGATTGGTTAATATAGCAAGTAAAATATTAAGAAACGTTATTATAGACTTTTGGAATTCAGGGTTACATATTCAACTTATTTATTAAATTTATCTGTACCTACTCACATCAGTTCTACTAAATCAAATTTATAGTAATTCATGATCATGTTAACGTTTTATAGACGTGTTAACTATTTCGCCTGTATAGTTTTTGCTGTCGTGCCCTTATTAGCGAATAGATCTCTAGATTTGGTATTTGTTGATATTTAAATGTAAAAATATTATAAATTATTTTTAAATTAAAATTTTAATTAATATTAGGAAGTGTTTTTAAGTTATGTGTATTTGCGAATCACATCTTAGATTTAATATTCCTTCCTAAAGACCGTAAAAATATTGATAAAAATTGGTTAGTGTAGAAGAAATGTTGAGAAGTACTACTGTAGACTTATAGAATTGAGTGTCTTTAAATTATTCAACTTGTATATTAAACTTATCAGTGTTCACATCAAATTCTACTTAATCAAATTTGTCGTAATCTGGTCGAGCTAACCACACCGTCCGCCCGGTTTTTGCCGGCTTGTCCCTATTAGCGAATCGCGTTCTGGATTTGATATTTGTATAGATTTCCTTAGTTAAAAATAGTTCGTGACGCACGGTCGTAGCGGTCGCTGGTTTTGCGCGCTGCCCTTTCGCTTGTAAATGTCACAAACTGGCCGCAGGTTCACGAACGAAACTTGGATATAATTAAAAATTGACAATAGGAAAATAAACAGACAGTAATGAACATGGAAACCTGCACGTGTCCAATGTATGTATTCATGGTGGAAAACATCGAATATAATTCCAATTTGTGCGAACTACCTTGATTTCACAATAATCAACTCGTGTCGGTTTGCTTCGTCGATGTTACGTAACGTACGGTAAGACATCTGTTTTAATATTAATTAAAAAAGTATATAGGGTAAAGCGTGGCTTAAAATGCCCACCAACAACATTTCAAAAACAAGAAATGTTAAGAATTTTTCAAAAACAATATTTGAAAGTAGAGGGAAAAAAGTATAACCAGCTATCACCTTGATTCTTACGGCGTCGCTATTTCAATCTAATATAATATAATAATGTAATTCTAAATTAATATATAGATATAATAATATATTAATATAATTTGTAAGAACCATCAATGACACCCCAAAATTTCTGCTGCTAACAAAACTGTTACCAATCTGTGGAGGCTGAATGAATGTAAACAGACGAAGACGTTTGATGTCTTTATTTATTTCATTTCTCATGATACAGTTTATTTTGTTGTACTCCATCCAGTGACGGAGTCAACAAAATGTAGGTTCTACCTGCTGCTAAGCATCAAGCTGATACCAGACTGTGAAGGTGAATCAATAAAACAGATAAAGACTTTTGATGTTTATTTTATGATTCTTGTAAACTTTACATATAACTTTGACACTGAACTTAAATATAATTCCATTGATTACTAAATATAACTAACTCATATAAATCTAAACTTAATAAAGACTGATATGGAATGAGTGACGATATACATAAGTATGAACTAATAATGAACAACGATTTCATCATCCTGCAGCTTTTATATTCCTTATCAAGATGACGCAATGCTTTCTAGAATGTTCGTTCGAACTTATTCAGATTCGTTATATGTGAGTCAGAAACTACGCTTTACTTAATTGTAAGGTGCAGTTTGTGGTTTCAAATGGAATTTTATCAACGCTTGCAAGCTTACTGCAAGCTTACATTGTAGCTATGAGTAACACTAACTGCGTTGTTCATATTCTGGCCATTATTAGTAGTTTATAATATTATTTATAATTATTATAAATGGGTGGATACCACTACAACTTATAACTTGACTAAACAGCTAAATAATTGATCTCAACTTTTTGGAAACTAAATGACAACTTAGCTTATACTGCATCATTTGCAAGCTTTTTATGAGCTTGCCTTCTGGGTGACTTTGCATTCCGAGATAACAATATTTTATGACTTGTTCAATGTCATTGCAGAGTGCAACACAATAGATGACTCAATTATTTGGGACTATTGTGGTTTGGAAAAGAATTTTATCAGCGCGTGCTAGGATATTGAGCATACATTATCAAGTATGAGCAATCAACAACCGCGTTGTTTGTATTCTCATTGTTTGCATTCTCAGTCATTTATATATTATTTATAATTATTACGAATGAGTGCATACCTCTGACAAATTCTTACTTCTTTCTTAAAATAATTTTCAACTCTAAGTTATTATTAAAAGTGAAAGAATGAGGATTATATTATATGAGAGAAAATAAAGAAAACACTTTTGTTGTGTATTCAGTGTTCAAAATACTTAAATTCACAAAAAGTATACCACATTGCATAATAAAAATAAAATTATTTTTTGACTGCATTTGTGTTGTCTTTAGTTATAACTTACATCTGCAAATTTTCTGATATTATTTGAGTGTTGTTTTAAAACGTTTTCTGTAATTACTATTTCAATACTAATACATGTGTTAACCAAAGCGTTATAATAACCTAAAATTTTCCAGTTTTAAAAAATGAATTCTCAACTTCGGACCTTAGCATCGCACGCAACGTGCATTACGGAATCCCGTTAGCCGCGTATGCGCTTATGGTAACGGCGTATTTCTATGATGCAATTATATGAATAACAAAACATTTCACTAGCAAAATACAGATAGAATGTAATACTTAATGCCAGCGATATTATTCCGTCAAATAAATGCATACGGCTGATGAGTTGGATACAAAGCCGTTTGTACGTGTATGTGGATTATGCACTCTACAATAGGACGCGTTGTATAGAGGGAATATTGAGCACGTTCATTACTCAGTGGTATTCCGTATCGGACTGCACATGCGAATAAAGGTGAAATCTACTATTAGGTCGGAAATTCTCTCAATGTTCAAATTCTCTACAAAAATCCTACATCCTACGTGCTGAATTTGTACTCTGTATTCTATCATCTGCTTTGAGGGATGCTTTTTTCTTAAATTTTTATTGGAATAAATTTATCTGTTGTTTGTATTCAGGTAAAACTATGTATTCAGGATGTACAGAAATAATGATAAAAAATTAAGTGAACAGGAATTAAGTGAATATTGATAATCTAAAACCACTAAACTTGATTATTAGACAATGATGCTATTTTTACAAGAGTTCCACATAATTTTTATAAATAATCATTTCTACATTGTAGATACATTTAAGATAAAAATGAATATTTGGGACATGCAGAGTAACAAATATTGGCAATCCAATCGTAATTTGAGGCATTATTATCATAATTTCAACAAATGTTAGGAGACTCATAAAACTCATTGTCAGTATTAGGGACAATTACATAAAGAATGGCAAGAAAGAATTACATAAAATAAGGCAACTGAAAGCAAAACTAACATCTATAATCGAAATTATCACCTCGTATTTTGAGGCATATTTGTAATAATTAACACATTTTTTAACTTCCCGTAGGGCAAGTTATAGTAATCGCAAAAAAATCGAAAATGAAAATTTTTATATATCTTTACGTTTCAGAGGTTTCTGAACATTTTGGCATACCTTAGAAAAAATGGATGTATGTGTGTGTGTGTGTGTGTGTATGTGTGTGTGTATGTGTGTGTGTATGTATGTATGTGTGTGTATGTATGTGCGGATACAAATTTTCGTCGACGATTTCGGGAACACGGATCAACCGATTTGAATAATTCAAAAAACATTCGATCCGTATTGATAAGGAGACGTGCTGATTAGTTTTTGGCAAAGGCAGGTCAAGCCGTTCCGAAGATACGGGGCAAAAAGTTCCGAAAACGGTAACTCAGTTTTTAAGAGAACGGAGCGTCCGATTTTAATAATTCAAAAAACATTTTATTTGTATTGACAAGATGAAGAATCGATACAACTTTCATGAAGGTAGGTCCAGCGGTTTCGGAGATATAGAGGAAAAAGTAAAAAAATGAGCCATTTGGCGGTCAAAAATTATCGTTAGACATATGCACATCAAATTATCAGACATTTTATAGAGATTTTAACAATAAGTATACATTTTGTTAACATTCCTATCGGTTCCGTACCAATGCTTATGCGTTAGACAGCGACGCGGCGCTTACGCGCTTTATATTTTGTCCCTATGTAGTTAAAGCAGTACGATTGCTTTGAAAAAAAAGTTCAGATCTTCCACAATATGTCAAAATAAAGAAAAAAAAATTTTTTTCAAAAAAAACAATTTTTTTAAAAAAAAAAAAATTTTTTAAAAAATTTTTTTTTTCAAAAAAAACTAATTTTTTGTCCAATTTATAGTTTCTCAAAAATCTTATTTTTTCAAAGTAATTTTTTTTCAAAAATGTTAATCGTTTTAAAAAAAAATAATAATTTTTGGTACGGGAAGTTCCAGCAATTTGCCTTAAGGCACGATGCCCTAATTGCCTTAAGACAGAATTCCACTTACAGCTAGTTTCTATAAATATATTTCAATAGATAATTTATACATTTTTATGTGAATATATCCTTCAGTTGTTTGTAATCAGGAATTCATAGCAAATATAAAATTCGGATCATGCAAAAAAGTTAATAATTGTTTTGGAAGGGCCATATTCGTGCCACATTAAATACTATAAAAATTTGAACCGCTGAACTAGTCAATTCTATCTATCGACAATAAAATTCTAATTTACAAGGTAGTAATAAAACCAATATGGACTTATGGCATAGAATTGTGGGGCTGTGCAAACAAATCCAACATAGTGCTAATGCAATGTGCCCAAATCGAAAATATTAAGGCAGATTACTGATATTCCGTGGTTTGTTAGAAATAAAACCTTACCTGAAGATCTTCATATTGAATTTATGAACAGAATCATACAAATCAACGGTGTAAAACATTTTCATAAACTAGAACATCATACAAATTATATAGTCACTCAGCTTCTTAAGACACCAACTTCAAGAAGACTGATGAAGAAGCTGCCCAAAGATAATATGAAGGAACCTTAGAACTATCATAACCTTATATGAACAGAATAGTAGAATCACTTATTGAAGTGATTCTCTAACAATGTAATATTTATCAGATTAATTTATATGTGTGTTTGAAAGTGCGTGTATGTGTGCGAGTGAATGACATAAGCCAAACAGCTCATATAATTCTCATGTATTCTGATTGCTATTGAAAATAGAATTAAAAAAAACGTTGATGTCATTTTGGAAGTATTTCGACAAATTTTCATTAAATAATGTGCAACCACAGGTTCTGGTCGGGTGCCCAATTAAGGCAGATTGATATCAAGCAGCATCTGATTTTCACTTGATAGATCTCAAGTATGATGTCAAGTGATTAAAGCTTTTTGGGTCATTACTTCAAAATTATAAAACTCCAAAATGCGAGTAAAATTTGATAAAAATACATCACAATTAAAGAAGACAACTTCTTGGTAGCATTCTAATATTCATGAAAAAAACAATTACACCATCCCCCAATTATTACCCCACCCAACAATTATTTATTGATGAAATATAATAGATAATAAATGTTAGAAAAACGATAAAAAGCTCATTTCTTTAATTAAAAATTGTGAATTATAATGAACGTAGTAAGATAGACGTATGTTTAATACGAGCGATGTGATGTGATGTTCATTCGGTTTAGCTGGTATAAATAACTTGGGTCGAAATGGGCCTTTGTGCCTCGTCCTACGCTATATATATATATATATATATATATATATATATATGTCCATATTGTATCAGTACATTGTATTATAAAGGTGGAAAAGAATGACTGAGCACATTGCACTTGCAGCGTATTCCGTGCGACACGACAACGCATTGTCGCATGCAAATCGCTTCTAGAGCCGCCACTCTTCATTGTTGAAGAGCTGCATAATAGTACGACAGCTAGTGAACTGTTTTTATTACGGCAGCGACGGAGTAACGCGATTTTGTTATGAAATAATATGAAAACACTATAGTGTAATATGTATACTACGGTACAAGATGTAAATGAAACTAGTGGTGGCCAACAGATAAGTTTTGGCAACTTTCCGTTGGATTCTCCACTCTTAATATCCTACATAGTTTTATTTACTTTTTAAATCATTATCCAGTGAGCACCATATTTAATTTATTCCTTCTCCTTTTTAATTTATAGTTTAGAATGTCCATAACTGCTAGACCTGGCTACCCAAAAATTTAATGGTATGTTTATTTTATCAATACATGTAAGATTTTTTTTGAATCATTCAAATCGGACACTCCGTTTTTGCAAAAACTGAATTACTATTTTTGCTCTTTTTGCCGTATCTTTAAAACGGCTGCACTTGCCTTAGCTAAAAACTAATTAGCACGTTTCCTTGTCAATAGAAATCAAATGTTCTTTGAATCACTTAAATCGATTAAACTGTATTCTCTAAATCGTCGACGAGATTTTCCGAACACA
The DNA here is from genome assembly GCF_003426905.1 of Ctenocephalides felis. Classification (NCBI taxonomy): domain Eukaryota; kingdom Metazoa; phylum Arthropoda; class Insecta; order Siphonaptera; family Pulicidae; genus Ctenocephalides; species Ctenocephalides felis. Next base: position 138,819,843 of record NW_020538040.1, read on the forward strand.
CACACATACATCCATTTTCTCTAAGGTATGCCAAAATGTTCATAAACCGTTGAAACGCAAAGATATATAAAATTTTCTATATCGATTTTTTTGTGATTACTATAACTTACCATACGAGAAGTTTATAATAATTGATCTTTATTCATATGTAATAATATGTAAAAAGGTCAAATTTGAGTTTTGGCAATTATACTATGAAAACTGAACCAACTACATCAGAGCAAACAACACCTCTCAAACAAACAACTCTCTAACTATGTTCAGTAAAATTCCCAGCTAATTCATCCATTGTAGAACTATTTTTTTTTTGCTTTATGGGGTAAAATGGGAACCCAGAGGGCGAACAGATCTAATGTCTTATTTTTAATTTTAAAGGGATTTTACGAAATAGCTACATTCCACAATGCAAAATATAAATGTTATGATAACTCTGAATATAACCTTGATTTAGTCTTTCGTCAGAAATATTATCAACGTGTTAACCGGGCGTGTGTTGTCTCTATAATTTCATATGTTTATATTTTATTGATACCAAACGATTGGAAAACTATTAATATATATATATATATATATATATATATATATATATATATATATATATATATATATTGAATATTAATATTTTTGAAGTAAAAACAAAAGCGCAAAATAAGAACAAGTGTAAAAGTCGATCAAAAATATAGGCTTCAGCCGCATGTAATTTTCGAAGACCCCTTTATGCGTCCTGTCTGGTTAACAGGTCAATTTAATTTATCACGTGTAAAATGGCTTTTGTTTAACTCAATTTAATATTTGTTTCATTGTTTACACTTTTACAGAATGAAGGTTCAGTTGGTATTTTTTATTCACATCCCCCCGCATGTAAGTTTTTATAGAGATTATATAGAAACATCTGTTGAATCTAACTTAATAATACATATTAGAAAACAATGAATTAACGTATACATAAAAATTATATTAAGGCCTCGTAAACTAAACAACAGTGCTTGCAACGAAAAAATATGTTTGTACGTCAAATTTCACACATGGCCATTTATTTCCAGGTAGCACCGTTGATTGATTTTGGGCAATGGCTGATCACACATGTTTTGCCTCCTACTTTCAAATATTGTAATTAATTTTACTTATTTTTGAGATATTGGTGGTGAACTTTTTAACCCACGGACCTTAAAGTCCCGATTTACCCTATATAAATTCAACCAATAATATTTTTTGAAAAGCGTATATTTTTCTCAAATTTAAGGGAATCGCTCGTACGCATCTGTTTAAATTAAAACTCATTCGCCGATAGCGTAATAGAGGGAAAGAATAGCGGCACGCACGCACAGTCATTTGACGCGGTTGTTCTGCTCATTTGCGTTACAGGTGGAGAGTTAACAGTTATTTTAAGTACATCCTTGAAATCTGCTGAAAAAAAAACGACTGAAAACACGATTGAAATATTTAAATTTGAGAACACAAAAAACGGTACGTGTTCAGTTTTACAGTATTTTTCTTGTCAAACTTTTCATTGGCATAGGTATATAATAATATAAGGCTCATATTTATTCTTGGTACGAATTCACATCGATTAGTAGCATCATGGATATAATTTTTAACAGTAATATATATATATATATATATATATATATATATATATATATATACTCGTATATATATATATGAGTTTGGTGTTGATATATATTTTGATGAGTTATTTAGAATCGGGCAATAACACCAAGTAAAAAAAAACTAAAGTAGTTTTGAAATACTTTATTTATCCACACGTTTCGGTCTTCATCGAACCGTCATTCAGTGCGAAAAAGAAATTAATTATACAAAAATATACTACACTATTACACTGTGATAAACCAAGCTATTAATAACTGGATCATTTAAACTAATTATTTTCTGACAATTTTTGATTACATTCTAGTGTGTACAGATTGACTAACGTTTAAATACTATTCAACGTACTAGTTTTTGGTAAAGATAGGCCGGGCCGTTTCTTTGTAATTAATTGTTGAGTTGAATTAAATATATATATATATATATATAATTTTGTTTGGCGGTTTTAATAAAAGTTTATAGTTAACGTTCCTTATCTGGACAGTTCTAAATAAAATAGAGAATAAAAAAACGTTCTTAACATACCTAAAAAATATAGGTCTACGACCTATTTTAAATATTTATTGATGCTGAGAAAAATGAGCCGTGTAAAAATTTCAAAACTTTATCATCACTATTTTAAATGTTGCTAAATCTAAATTCTTATTATTGAAGTCGATTGTTTACATATATGTACATAGAAGTTTATGCAACATTCTTTGAGGCCAAATGTTACTTACACCTAGTTATGTTTTTGACTTTATTGATTATGTAATGATATTTTTTTCTGTGAGTGTTTTTCTGATTTGATCTCTTAAATTACACATTCTTATATTAGTGTCACAATGTACAAAATAAAATTATTTCAATATTTTCGACGAATTGGCTGTAAGTATAGTGTGTAATGTATTTTCTGTGTAGTGTTGTCACTTCTATTACAGTACACGACATTTAAATGTATTATGTATGTTACACTAGAACTTTTATAGATACAGTTCCTGGAGGAAGTCATGTGTTACTGATATACATTTTTATCGAATTACTTTTTCGCGAACAAATATTAATGTTTTATCATAACATGTGCTGGTTTTATACGAATACACGATAATAGAATTGCAAATAGCACCGATAAAAGCACATGAAGTAATACTACATTTTGAATAAGAATATTGCTAGCGTATATGAGTAAAAGATCGCTTTCTGGATAGGATTCAGCCTTTTGCGGTAGGGTAGAGTGGGGTTTAAAAGTCCGCGGTGAAAAAGGTCCACCACCGATATCACAAAATCTTGTTAAGTTAAGAATTGTTTAACAACAATATTTGCAAATAGAGGAAAAAAGGCGTATATTCAGCCATCACCTGGATTCTTATGGCTTTGCTTAGGAGAAAATCGAAAATGTATCAAAAAAATCCATGTCAAAGTTTTTTTTGTTGTTGTTTTGTTGTTTTATAATTGTGAACACTGTTGCTTAGTTTACGAGACCTGTTTATTTGTTTTATGTGAGGTATTGTTAATTTCAAGTGAGATTTAACAGATTTCTTAATATAACCTCTATAAGATATTCTATTTACACCTGGGTGAAGTAAAAAAGACCAACTAGACCTTTACCTTTACACATTTTATGTGAAAGGTGTAACAAATAAAAAATTGCAAATAAAAAAGTAAATTATTATTATTATTTTTTTATTTTATTTGGCCTCGCTTACTCTGAGCATTTAGCTACCTACAAGATTTTCATTTATTTACATTCTATACCAATTTTTATATCATATTCATATTCATATTTTTATATCATATTCTTCTTGATTTCAGCAAATTCTAATATTTTTTCTTCTTACTCCTAATACAATTCAGCTTTTCGATTTTTTTATTGATCTTGCATCTTGTCACGAATTTATGTTGAATTTTAAATAATCTTCCGGTCAATCAATGTCCACATCAGCACTTAATTTTATTAATGTAGAACTTTATCATTTAATAAAATATTTTATGCTCAAAATAATTTTAAAACAGCTATTTTATAAATGTTAAATTAAATAGATAGTTATTCCTACTCTGCTGATGAATATTTTTGACAAAATACTAGATCAAGGTTATTTACAGTCTTATCTTTGTGAAAATACTTTCATAAAAGTCATATTTTGCATTGGTTGCATAATGCAGCTATTATTTCGTAAAATACTTTCAAAATCAAAATAAGACATTGGACCTGTTTGCGCCGTGGTCGTCCCAAATTACCCCGCCTATGTGGTAAAAACAACACATTTTTACAATGACGAATTAACTGGGAGTTATTCTGAACATGGTCATATAGTTGTTTGTTTGATATGTGTCTTGTTGTGATACAATTGGTTTGGCTTTTACAATATACTTGCTCAAAGTCAAATTGGAGCTTTGTGCCCTACCCAATAACATTTTTACATTATCAGCCTAGCTTGTTTCTAAATATTTTTTGATAAATGCAGTTCATTATAATAGCAATTAAAATAGAACGCAAATTTCATGCAATACAGTACAAATTGACTTATTATATGAGAAAGTAAGTAATTTGTAAATAATCCTAAATCAAAAAAACAAAATCCAAAATCGTGAACATATATGTAAATAGGTTAATATTTTTTTGAATATATTGAAACCTTAGCTTTTGATTCCCACTAGCATCATATTTATGTATTTATTACCTTCCCGAAGGCGAAGTAGCCAGAAAATCCGAATTACTAATTTCATATTTTGTAAAAGTTTCAAGTTCTGAATTGTTTGATACCAAAATTGGTGAAAGTATGTGGTTGAATCAACCAGGTTGATTGTTTGTATGCGAGCCAAAATTTTACCTTGTGTTGAGGATTCCCTAAAAATGGTTGCACGAATTTCAGTATTTATTATTAATTATGCAGAGCCGCTTCCTGAAATAAGCCAAATAAGTGCAAAATTTTTTGTTGTCCACGTTGTAGCCAAAAAGCTGAATTTGGATAAGTTTTCCTTCTCGTTTTTCTAACAATCTGCATTTTCTACTCTATTTCGTACGTGCCGAATACATAAAATATGTAAATGAAACTAAAGAAAACGAAAAGAATACATTCTATTTCAATTTCATTTTAAAATATATTTATTTCAGAAGAAATTATAAAGAAATCTTGACATTTACACATTACAGTATACGCGTCTTTTTAATAAGTTAGTCGTCAAAAAAAGTTTCGTGTAGCTTTTAGAACTCGCTTCGCAAGACTTAATAGAAGTTTCGTGTAAGAATTATATGACTGTGAAATGCAAGAGCAAAAAAAAGTAAAAATTGAAGAAAGTTGTACATCGCGGTAGCACTCCAATATCGCCGAGCAGATCGCTTTGTGTCCTCCGTCCTAAGGAGCGAGGATCAGCTTATCTCCCTGATGGTAATATTTATAGCAGTACAGATGCAACTATGCAACTATGTAGTCAACGTTTATAGAATCTTGCTCACAAAGGAAATGCCGAGCTAATGTCACCCAGTTTCAGAACGACCGTGGTCCAACAGTCAAGCATTGTGAAGAATGCATTCTTATATTATTCAGACTTTTACAATAAAACGAAATACTCTCTCGCATTTATTTCCAGACGATGCCGCTCCCGAGCAAAACTATGATAGAGGAATCCTTAGGATGCGGAATATTTTCCGGTTGAAATCGTATTGTCGTCTAGCGAAAATAAATGAAACAAATGCTAATGTTTATTATTTTGTGAACTTCTTGGTCATGTGTAAGAATTATCTTGTTTGATACTGCTGCAGTGGTATTTTTCGAGTATTCGGGCAGTTGGAAAAATGTCTGGGGATTGGAATGTTTCTATTCTGAAAATAACAATAAATATTATTTCGCATTTTTATTCATTTTGCATCATATTTAGATACTTTAAAACATTTACAAATAGGCATCAATTGATTTGAAGATGAATATATTTTCTTAGTTGAACTTAATATTTCCGACAAAACCAAATCAAGAAAAATAGTTTGTACTAGTTCAAACTATATTGGATCTAAACAGTTACAACAATGTATCAAATTAATTAAAGAAGAATAGATTTTACTAGATTGGACCATATTGAACCTGAACTTTCACGACACAACATCAATTGAGTTCAAGAAAAATAGATTTTGATGGATTGGTTGGTGCATTAGATTTGGACACTGACGATAAAGTGTCAAATAGGTTGAAGTAGAATTCATTTTATTAGAATGGTAAATATTTGGATGAGGACAATTACGACAATGTATAAATTTTTTTCAAGAAAAATACATTTTACTAGTTTGGTAAATTATATTGGATCTGAACATATATTAAAAAAGTGGCTATTGCATGATGCCAACACTATATTCACTCATTGTTAACTTGTTTAAACAATTTTCAGTTGTTTGGATGTGTGTGCAACTAAAGTTTGATTTATAATAAATATTTAAAAAATCCTTTGATTTTGCTGTTTTAAAACTAATTTTAGTCTAAAAAAATCTTAGCTTAGCATTTCAGTAACTTATTTTTTACTCATTACTATGCCTGATTATTTTTACTTCTAATAAAATCTAAATATATTTCCTGATTTGTGAATAAGCTAAATTGGGAAGAATTCTGATGCAATAACTTATATAAAAATATTATTAAACAATTACACAAATTCAATATTTGTAAAAAATATTAAGTTATTAATATCTAGTTATTTCCCATAGTTTGTACCATAGGTTCAAACGGATTTAAAAATGGTTTTACAAATAAAAAGCTTATTGCAGACCAATTAAATATATATATATATATATATATATATATATATATATATATTAAGCCCAAATTACTACCTGTACTTGTTACAATTGGTCCCAGTCTTCTGTAAGTTTGGTTAGGCGAAGAAATTTGATCTACAATTACACAATAATTTACTTTCTCTGATATTACGTTATAATAACGCGTTTGTAATCAGAAAATAATCGTTCAAGAAGTCTATATTTAAAATTATCCCTCAATTACTATCATGGAAATATCTGACAATTTCTATTGAATAATTTCCACAAAATCAATATAGCAGCGATCATACATGAGAATCATGTATAAATGCAGTCATTGTTCCGATATTAAATAGGTCAAATGACAAACCGACGCGGAGTTTCATTGATAGTTCATTAATATTTGATTTAGAAACGGACTTTAGGTCGGATGTGTAGAAATTTATTTCGTTTCCATATATGCCGATAGCTATAAATACATTAAACATTCCGGTAGATAAATTATAAATATGCACACACACACACACATATATATATATATATATATATATATATATATATATAATATCAGTTCAATTAACATAAATACATTATATATTTTAATCGTTGTATAATTTTGTACAATAGTTTTCAAATTAACGTTTCAGATTGTGCACTGAACAAGATATATTGTTTTAACTAAACTAGATACAGTAAATATTTCATTTTGAAAAATTACTTTACTTAAAGGTTTTTAGTATAAGGTAGGGCGGCGCACAAAGGTTCAATTTGACTTTCAGTAATTATACTGTCTAAACTAAATCAACTACCTCATATTACATAACACGTATCAAGCAAAAAACTATCAAACTATGTTCAGTAAAATTTCCACTTAATTCCTAATCATATAAATATTTTGCTTTTCGTCCATATACAGGATTAAAAGTGACCGCCAGGTGGCAAAAAAATCCACTATTTTAATTTTAAACATGATTTACAAAATATTATCTGCATTATTTGAACAATGCTATGCAATTTAATTATTAGGTCTGATAACAAAAATAAAGATTATAATCTAAATATATATTGTTAAACGTAATAACTAAAAATCTTTATCGACATTTAGTGCTACCATAAATTTTGCTTCAGCTATAACACTATTATTACAAATAGCTAATTACAACTTCTGTTTGAAAATACATATTTTATGGCCTTTTTTACAAAGTTATCACTGAATACTATCTTCCCTATTTCATATAGAACTTTGTCTTAAGAATTTTTTATCAGATTTGGAATAACTATTAATTGAATTTATCTCTCATATAGTTGCTTTTTTAACTCATTCTACATTTTATTTACTATTAAACTTAAGGTTTAGCTGCTCGTTTTTACCGTAATCGCTTGTAAGCTTTCCTAGAGGCTCTATAAAAAAACTGTTGAATCTAACTTAAAAATAACAATTAGATATTGTATACTTAGTATACGTGAACTAAATAACAATGCTCAAAACCAAAGAAACTACCAACGAAAAAAACTCTCGTTAAAACGAGACCATTTGGTCAATTTATCTCATGATACCAACGTTGCGAGTGGTGGACCTGTTTACCCGCGAACTTTTAAAATCCGTTCTACCCTATATTAGACATTGAAAAACAAGCATTATTTAATCGCGATCTTTAAAATAAGTTACTATTCTTTTAAAATAAATATAGCAATGTAGCTATTTTTCTAATATTTTTTAAATAATTGTGTAAATAAAAATTACACAAGGTTTCAAGTCTATTCCTTAAATTTTTATATATACTTACCCTACCAAATTATTCTGCATTTTATTATATATTTTGCCAGAATGCCTGATGAAACGTAACTAGTTCTGCAATTTTGTAACACCTAAAAAAACGCATTTTTTAAATTTTAGATTGAATAATCAAAAAACAAATATGTTTATATATATTCGGATATATTTGGCTGAATATGCTAAAATTAACGCGGATGTCCTGAATAAATATTTATGCAAACACAATTAATTCATAAATAAACTAATATGTATGTTAAATCATAAGCAAAAATGCTGTTGTTTATATTTGTGAAAATTAAAGTGAATTTTATGACATAAAATATACCGAATGATCAAATATAAACTCTACGCGTTTCAATATAATATTAAACAGGTTAGGGCGGGGCACAAAGGCCTAATTTGACTTTGAGTTGATTATATTGTAAAAACTTATCAAACAAACAATTATCTGACTATGTTCAGTATAACTTCCTAATTCATTATTGAGTAAATGTGTTTTATTTGCTGTCTTACAAAAATTTGCACCTGGTCTTTTATACCCCATAGGCGGGGTAAAATGAGACGACCAGGGAGCACCAGGTTCAATTACTTACTTTTAATTTTGAAGGGATTTTGCGAAATAATAGCTACATTATTCAACCAACACAAAATATAAATTTTATGGGTACATTTTTTACAGAGATAATACTGTATGTAATCTTGACCTGGTATTTGGACAGAAATATTCATCAGCAAAGGAGGAATAAATATTTATTTAATTTATCTCTTGTAAAATTGTTTTTTTAACGTTTTACTCTTTTATTTACTATCTTTTTAATGTTTACATCTTTGCCAGGGTAAAGGTTCAGTTGGATCTTTTCACCCCACTCACATGTATGTACTCATAGAGGTTTTATAAAAAAACTAAAAAACAACAATACATCTAATGAATGACTTCAACTAAAAAATAACAATACATCTAATGAAACAAATAAACTTTGTACACTTAAAAAATATATTGGGGTCTGGTAAACTAAACAACAGTGCTCACAACCAAAAACACGAAACGTAAAACTTTGAATGAATTTTCGAACATTTTCGTTTATCTCTCTATAGCAATTTCGAAAGAATCAAGGTGATAGCACGTTATACAACTTTTTCCCTTTACTTTCATATATTGTTATTAAAATATTCTTAACTTTACTTTTTTTTGAGATATTTGTGGTGAACTTTTTTACCCGCGGACCTTCATGCCCTGTTCTACTCTATGTAATAATTTGTCAATTGAACAAATCCGATAATAAATTACCTATTATAACGACTGTATCTACCGAAAACCATATTTGAGTTCGGTTATAAATATTCTATTATGATACTGGTGCATATATATGAAAATATCGTGCCTACTTAAAATCCTATTTGCTTATTTGGTTATATTCGGTTATAAATATATAATAATAATCCCAGTGCAATATGTATAGATTTAGACGTTATATCCGGCTGAATATGCTAAAACTAACGCTGATATTCTGAATTAATATTTATTTAAATACAATTAATGGATAAATTAATTCTCGAATTATGCGTCGACGGCACGCGCAATTTAGTGTGTGACGGGGCTCTATTATACTAATTGAGTGTAATCCTATCACGGACGAGCACGGTGCGATATGCGAACGACACTTTACGGATATGCTGCCTCCGAATACAGAATAACGAATACCGAATTCCGAATTCCGAATTAAACGATCGGCTAAGTGATATTTTGGGCTTTTATACTTATTCAATATTAATACGGAAAGAGGTTTTATTATTTTTAACTTCCCGTAGGGTAAGTTATAGTTATCGCAAAAAAATCTAAAATGAAAATGTTTATATATCTTAAAGTTTCAGAGGTTTCTGAACATTTTGGCATACCTTAAAAAAAATGGATGTGTGTGTGTTTCCGGTCCACATTTTCGTCGACGATTTCGTAAACAGTTATAAACCGATTTGAATCATTCAGAAACATTCGATTCCTATTGACGAGGAGTGTGCTGATTAGTTTTTCGCAAAGGCTGATTAGTTTTTCGCAAAAAGTGGCAAAAACGGTAACCCAGTTTTTAAAAGAACAGAACGTCCGATTTCAACAATTTCACAAACATTTTGCTTGCAAGATGAAGAACTGATTTAACTTTTCGAAAGGCAGGTCTAGCGGTTTCGGAGATCTAGTAAAAAAAAGTCCAAAAAGCCATTTGGCAGTCAAAAATTAACATTAGACATACGCACATCAGAATATCAGATATTTCATGAAAATTTTAATAATACCTATAAATTTTGCTTCGATGTTTTGTCTCTATGCAGCTAAAGCAGGCCGAGTGCTTTGAAAAAAAGTTAAAATTTTTCTAAATATTTCAAATAATAAAAAAAACTTTTTTTTCAGTCTTATTTTTCAAAGAAGTCTTTTTTCTCAAAAATTTAAAATTTTTCAAAAATCCATTTTTTTCAAAGTTCAAAAAAGGCACGGGAAGTTTCAGCAATTTGCCTTAGGGCACGATGTCATACTAGTTAACACTGCAAACGGACCAAAGTCCAAAAGTAGAATATTCCAGATCTCTTAGTTGCAGTTTGAACATCCGCAGACCGTTAGACTAAATATTTTGTCTCTATGCAGCTAAAGCAGCGCGACTGCTACTTTGAAAATAAGTTCAAAATTTCCTAAATATTTCGAAATATGAAGTCTTTTTTTTCAAAGAAGTCTTTTTTTTCTCAAAAATTTAAAAATGTTCAAAAATCTATTTTTTTCAAAGTTTAAAAAAAAAATCAATCTTATTAAAAAAAAATAATTTTTGGTACAGAAAGTTCTAGCAATTTGCATTAAGGCACGAGTTAACACTCCAAATGGACCAAAGTCCAAAAGTAGCATTTTCCAGGTCTCTTAGTTGCAGTTTGATGTCGATTATTACAATCGACTTATTGGCAGTTTTGATACCTGTTTATATTTTTTTAAATTAGACACTTTTTGATTAATTTTTGTAAGTTTTGGTTTTGAACTTGTAGTTCTACTAGAACTACAACTTCTACAACTACAACAACTATAACAGTTGCATTATGGTAGAACTGTTCTACTATGATACAACTTACTGTATACCAATTAAAAGAAATGCGTACAAAATAGTATAGGGTAGAGCTTAAAGGTCCGCGGGTAAAAAGGTACTCCTCAGTTACGAATTTTCTAACAACAATATTTGGAAGTATATTGAAAAAAACGATACTTCCAAATATTGTTGTTGAAAAATTTGTAACTGTGGAGTACCTTTTTACCGCGGATCGGCAATGTTTCCATGGAAAATCCATAACAAAAGTATGTATTTTCTTTTGCTGTTAGTATTTTTAGTTGTGAGCACTGTTGTTCAGTTTACAAGACCTTAATATAATTTTTAAGTATACTTTATTTAATTATTTTATAAGATCTATATTTAATTTTAAGTTAGATTCAACTATTTTTTTTTATAACCCATATAAAAGCTTATACGCGTATGAGGTAAAAAGGACCAACTGAACATTTATTCTGGAAAAAGTGTGAACAATTAAAAATAATAAATAAAAAAACGTAGGTTGAAAAAGCATTTTTACAAGAAATAAATTAAATAAATATTCAAACTCTGCTGATGAATATTTCTGACATAATACCTGATCAAGTTGATATACAGTGTTATTCCAACAAAATTTATATTTTGCATTTGTTAAATAATGTAGCTATTATTTCGTAAAATTTCTTTGAAATAAAAACGAAGACATGGTATCTCGTTGCCCAATGGCTGTTTCATTTTGCTCCGCCTATGGGGTAAAAAGTACCAGGTGAAATTTTTAAAAAACAGAAACAAGAACACATTGCTACAATGATGAATTAGCAGGGAGTTTCACTGAACGTAGTCATATAGTTGTTTGTTTGATATGCGTTATTTATTGAGATATAATTGGTTTAGTTTGATATAATATCTAAAAGTCGTTTGTTCCCCGCCTCAGCCTACATAAACTGATCTTAAGATATTAAACGCAAAAATGTTAAAATTATGCATACACAATTTGTTGCGATTTAAACAACTTATTCTACCGTATTTAGTTATTAAAATAAAATAAAATATCGCGTTTAGATATCATGTAAATCGTAGAATATTATTAAAATATATTCTGAACTATTGGATTCAAAAACATCGATAAACGACTACCATTTCTCATTTTATAGACGGACCTCTATAACATCAAGTTCCGGACAGTCGCCGATTATTTCCCGAAGCCGTTTCAAGCGAGCGATGCGGCAAGCAGCTCTCGAGATTTTTTTCCTATATATGTGTTTTTTTACTTTATTCGCAAACTCGACTCAATTGTCTCTATTGCGGATACCGCAGAAAATTCAGTATTGGCTTACGCAAATCCCCACATGCTTTCCCGCCGTATGGAGAAGGATATTAAATTTTCACAATGGGGTTACTCGGTTATCATTCCTGATGTAATAATTCCTTACTTAAACTAGCTGTAAGTGGAATTCTGTCTTAAGGCAATTAAGGCATCGTGCCTTAAGGCAAATTGCTGGAACTTCCCGTACCAAAAATTATTATTTTTTTAAAAACAATTAACATTTTTGAAAAAAAATTACTTTGAAAGAATAAGATTTTTGAGAAACTATAAATTGGACAAAAAATAACTTTTCTTTGAAAAAAAAAATTTTTTTTTAAAAAAACATATTTTTTTTGGAAAAAAATTTTTTTTTTCTGTATTTTGACATATTGTAGAAGATCTGAAATTTTTTTGAAAGCAATCGTACTGCTTTAACTGCATAGGGACAAAATATAAAGCGCGTAAGCGCCGCGTCGCTGTCTAACGCATAAGCATTGGTACGGAACCCATAGAAATGTTAACAAAATGTATACTTATTGTTAAAATCTCTATAAAATATCTGATAATTTGATGTGCATATGTCTAATGATCATTTTTGACCGCCAAATGGCTCATTTTTTTACTTTTTCCTCCATATCTCCGAAACCGCTAGACCTACCTTCATGAAAATTTTATCGATTCTTCACCTTGTCAATACAAGTGAAATGTTTTTTGAATTATTCAAATCGGACGCTCCGTTCTCTTAAAAACTGAGTTACCGTTTTCGGCACTTTTTGCCCCGTATCTTCGGAACGGCTAGACCTGCCTTCGCCAAAAACTAATCAGCACGTCTCCTCTATCAATACGAATCGAATGTTTTTTGAATTATTCAAATCGGTTGATCCGTGTTCCCGAAATCGTCGACGAAAATTTGTATCCGCACATACATACACACACGCACATACATACATACATACATACATACATACATACATACATACATACACACACACACACACACACACACACATACATCCATTTTTTCTAAGGTATGCCAAAATGTTCAGAAACCTTTGAAACGTAAAGATATATAAAATTTTCATTTTCGATTTTTTTGCGATTACTATAACTTGCCCTACGGGAAGTTAAAAATACACGGGGCTTCCCATAACGCTGATGTGCTATTTTAAAAGATCGAATCGTCGTTAGTAATTACTCGGCCTTTATATATTAATGAGTATTTATTGTTGCAGGCGGTAATGATCGATAATTTGAAATAATAAATGAAGCTACATCGTGGGCATTATTGAGAGGTGTATTTATGTACAATAAATCATACTACGTTACTTCGGCTTTAAAACGGGTTCGATGTTTGTTATAAATATACATATTTTAATTGTTGAAATCTTCTATAATGCGTTTTATTATAAGTTTTGTCTCGAGAATTATATTGATTAATAGTTTAATCCGTCTGTTTTTTTTTTCAAATTATTGTTAACATTTCAAATATGCGGCTGGTAAAAATTATATTGATAATAAAAGTAATAAATGTTATTCTTTAGTATTTTTGAGATAGTTTTCATCCAATGCAATTTAGTAGAATAGTATAGGATTTTTCTTACGCACTACACAATTATTATAAAACAGACTTTTCTTTACACATTTATAAATAAACTAGTTTGTAGTTTGTATTGGTATTTTGCTTTAAGGCTAGTTACATGAATTTCCCGATATATGTAAATAATCGACTTAATCAATAAAAAATAAATTAATTTATGAGTGATTAAAAATATTCCGAGTAGATTTATTATACATAATTGAAAACGAACGAACACGTTTACTCGGAGCATTTTTTAAGAGCAAATTTTCAGAAATCAATAATTTTTAAAATTGAACCAGTTTTCGTAAGACTTAAATGGTTTAGTATGTTTATTAAGACTCTATCATCATACCAAGTAAATCGTCTAATTTTAATTTTTACGTCAAAAAACTACTCATTTTCTCAAACTTTGATGATATTTTAAAATTAAACTACTTGTCGTAAGGCCGTAATATTTCAGTGAGTTCTATAAGACCATGATATATATCGCCAAAAAAAGCTCAATAAATATCGGCTTGAATTTTTTTTTCAACAGTTAATTACAAGAAAACGGCTCGGTAGATTTTCACCTAAAACTAATCAGTATCATTTCCAACTAATATCTTTCGAACAGGTTTTGATTTTTTAAAATCGATTCGGTAGTATGAGCTTAAATGTGGACGAAAATATTGACACTTTTTCTGAAATTAAAAAGAAACGGTTTGGCAGATCGTCTCACAATACTGACGAACGATAGTCCTTATTGAGATACAGCAAAAGGCTTTTAAATTTCTGAAATCGGTCCAAGCGTTTTTAGGAAAACTTTGATCAAAAACCTAATTTTGACAAATGCCAAAAAACGGTACTAATTTTTGCAAACTTTGAAGAATTCTTAAAATTAAACGACTTGTCGTCGGGCCGCAATATTTCAGTATGATCTATAAGACTATAGTGTTATACCTTAAAAATAGCTTTTAAATTTCTGAAATCGATCCAGCCGTTTTTGAGAAAACGTCGATTTATGGCAAAAAATATGTTCACATACACACACACGCACACACACACATACTTTTTCCAAATTTGGTCTCATTCGATTCAGAATGAGAACCAAAACCCTTTTTTGTTGCTTAAATATAATATAACAGTTATTGAAATTATGCAAAATTAAACCTAAAAAACTGTAAAATGTTTAAATAATAATCCTAATAAAATTCAGAAAATTTTTCTAATCGCCAAACGAGTATTTAAACGAATTGATAAAACTTCCTCCCTTCTTTCATTACCAGGTTTATTTGCTTACGGCAAAAAGCCAAATTTCGTCTTCGGTCGCTGATTGCTTGTAAGAATTTAATCCTCGCTTTTTCGCAAGTAGATTGATACAGATAACCCGTTGATACCAAAAACACAGAACTTCCGATCCAGTCCGTTTTTACATTTGCGCCATCGATAAAACTTTGTTCCTTGTCTCTTCTTGCGCCCGAGCCAGATAGTAGGTAGTGGGTACTAGTAGGTAGTAGCTACTAAGATCAGCTTGCAGAGTTAGCGCTCGAATTACTGTGAATTCACGAGATCGCATATTGCTCCTTTATGCGAATCTGGATTCGTTCGTGTAAATGTTCATCCGTATAAGTAGCATAAATCTGGAGATATTTCTGCATAATATTTTACACGTATTTTAACTTAATAATATCTTTGGATTATTGTTTCTGAATGGGTTCTATGCAAGGATCCGATATTTGATTTCGTTCAGTGCCGGGATTGATATTGGAAAGGATTGATAATAGCATTTATAATTATAGATAGGAGAGCTAGGCGCTTATTGTAACAAGGGTATGTAGTAACATGCGTTTTTCAATAAAATCTTACGGTATTTAAATATTTTTGAAGTAAAACTTCTTTAGGCGCGATTAGGGTGTAAATCCGTACAAATGCAACAGAAGTGCGTTACGGCAGATAAGATAAGATAGGAGTCGAGTGCCAATGATTCGTTATTCGCTCTCGATGATATAATTTCTATACGGGTCGATTGTGTTTAGTCGTCGCGTATATGAATAGAGATCTGTCGTTGTATGCGGACCAGCATAAACGTTGTATGCGTACCGATATCAACAAGGAAATCGGCATAGATAAATAAACATTTAAAAGTTACATCGTAGTACAAATGTTGATTTAATAAAAAATGCCTGAATCAGAGGAATATTTTACCATGTTTCTTGAAAATAATAAAACAAATTAAACATTTGTACTAAACGTAAGTTTATTGATTATAAATTATTTCTATATTATTCGTGGTATTCTATAAATCTTTGAAGGTAATAAAATGGAAAATATTTTTTAGGCGAGACAGATATTACAGCTGTTTAAAGAATAAGATTATATCGCTAGCGAAAAAGTAAAAAAAATACAAGTAGTCAATGAATGTACGTTAATTTTAATTACATGAAGTTCTTCAAACACAATTGTTATATGATGAGTAAAATTGTGAAGACAATATTTCTTTAGGCGTTGTTTAACATAATCCTTGTGTGAACGAATATTATAGAATTTATTTTATTAATCAGCAATTACTTTATTTCTCTAATGAAGATTCAAGTCGTGAATGCTAATTACAATGTCATATTTGAAGTATGACTTTAATTACATTATTTAAATATCATACATATTTTTAATGGTTTTATAAATACATAATTTATAGTTTATTATTATATAAATGTGTATAATGGTTGACACTTATAAATGTGTGCATCACGAGTGTTACCATATTACTAATATAGTAAAATATTCAAAATTGTTATATGATGTATTTATTTTTACTTAACTTAAAATTGCTACTTTGTACAGTAGCAAATAAGTTTTACTTCAATCGCGTGTAATCCTTACTTGCACTGTTTACTTTATGTCTCGATTGAATATAAAAATCGTCCTGCATTTCATAGTATTGTCCAGCAGGCCGACGCAATAAACAGAAGTTCTGTTACAGAACTGTGCAGGTGTGTAATTTTCGAGATGTAATATAAAATTGATTTATTATAAAATTTAGGTGTGCGATATTAGTATCGACTAATTTTAAATTTTATATATCTTATCTATTTATCTACTGTTGATATTCAAATAAAGAAGTGTTTATACAATTTGTACAAGAGATTTTATACAAAAAGTGTTTATTTTATATAAATTTTAAGTTTAACAATATATCTTATAAAACAAGTAAATACCATATACTTAAATATTATATTCAGGTCTAGTAAACTAAACAACAGTGCTCACAACCAAAAAACTAGCAATGAATAAAAATACTTTTTTTATGGATTTTCAAACATTGCGGTTAATTTTCCGATGTGTTATCTTTGATCTTTTTCCCTCTTCTTTCAAATATTGTTGATAAAAAAATCGTAACCTCACTAATTTTTGCGATGTCGATGATGGGCCTTATCACTCGCGGACTTTTGAGCCCCTTTCTACCCCATAAGTGTATGTGCGTGTGTGTTTGTGTTTGTGTATATTTAACATTTGCCTGCAAAGAAGCGTTCGCCGTTCGGTACTTGCGGGAGGCACGCATCGCTTCTTAATGACGGCACGGGATGGGTCGGGTCCTCGCACAGGACACGACGTTTTCAATTCGACCACGATCCTTCGCAAATCCGCGTAATAAAACATGACCTCGATCTAGCGCTATGTATTTGTTATTTCCTTCGAGCTATGTCGTCTCAGTAATAAAAATAAATCTTCGCGTTCGTTTCTTGACTGTCTTCCGGTTGGCTCTGCTTTTGTTCTTTTCCTCTTTTGGAATAACGGGAGCTTACCATCTGGACATACACACGTTTTGAAGTAATAGCTAGGAACCATTTTTCTCATTTTACTGGTTTTAGAACTGTCAATACACTTCTCATTTAATTGATTTTGTTTATTATTATATGATTGAGTGACATTGTTAGAACAAATTCTACTCTTTTTATAAGTTATAAATCTAACTAGATTTTAATAGAGCGGGTATTATTGCGTAGTAATTAAATATGTAATAAAATTCTAAATTTATCATAATTAACAAGTTTTAAATGCATTGATCTGTTAGTTTACAATATAAACGAAACTATTAGATTTACCACACAAAGCAAATTTACCCATTTCGTGGCTGCAAAAGAAGTGAACTTACAATTGTTAGTAGCGAGCATAGCTCTCTTGGTAGCGTGTTCGATTCACACGACAGGGATCTTCTAATCAAATCCTGTCATTGACTTAGAATATAGGAAAAAAATGTATAGGTAATTTGAAATCAAATAAAAATTGTATTTGTTAAGTAGAATTTGAGTAAAAATTAAGAAAATTAGAAATAACAGAATTCGAATAGCTGAATTGTATTAGGAGTAAGAAGAGAAATATTGGAACTTGCTGAAATTAAAAGAAGAATGAAGAAAAAAATAGAATGGCTAGAAGTTAAATAGAATTAGAAATTTGAAGAAGGGCAATAATTAAAGAAAATAAGAAAAAAAAATTAAGAAGAATATAGAATTAGATACATATAGAGATTGAAAATGATGTAAAATTGGAATGTAAATAAATAAAAATGTTGTAGGTGGCTAAATGCTCAGAGTAAGCGAGGTCAAATAAAAATTTAAAAAAAAGTGAACTTAACAGATACACATCAAATAATTATGATTTAAGACAACTTTAAATGCTATATTTATACATTTACATTTATTTACTACTTATACATTCTACAAACGAAACTATTAGACTTATCGCACAAACCAAATTCACCCATTTCGTGGCTACAAAAGAAGTAGACTTAACACATATATATTATATATCAAAATAATTATTATTTTATACAACTTCAAATTCTATGTATATACATTTATTCACTAAATTTTGAGTTTCAAACCAATAGATGAATATTTGAAATCAGTCGTGACATTCACTTGAAACTTACAAGATTTAGCCCAAGCCAAGTATGGATTTGTATTCTTCCTTTAAAACTTTCCGACCCAAATGTTCTAAATAAATTAAATCAGTATGTCACCTTATTTAGTGCTCCCTATGAATGTTATTTTTTAATATTATTATAATCAGAACTTAAGAGTCCTATAAGCTGCTGCGCTGATTCTACTTAAATCTTTGTCGTTTTTATAAATGTCAACACCAACAGTTGTCCCGTCTCTGTTTAATGAATATTATTATTATAATTTCTGTAATAGTGATGAATATTTATATTTGCAGCAAAGCCGCCGGATAAGGATAATTTTTATTTAGAAACATATTACTACCTATAATCCCAAGTAAAAACCATGTCACTACTGCTTCACATCAGGCTGTCCGAAGCGGGTATTAAGCCAAAGAGCTATGACTCAGATCCCGTCGCTATAGCCACTTACCTACGAGCGAGACCAATGTTATTAAATGTATATAAAATATATCTCGCTTATGGAATAAATTCTAACCAATGTACGAGTACAATTTAAAATTTCACTTTATTTTCGAGTAATTGTTACTAAGCAAACGATTTTGAGTATTGTCTTGCATTGTATTGATCAAGATATTTGGATTTTATTTTCAATCCTTAAAATCTAATATTGAATACATACCGGAGAATTGGCTCTTAAATTTTTTATGTTACGGTCTATTTTACCGAAAAATTGCCCCGCCCCCCAAATTAAAATTTAAATTTATCATATCTATAATATAAAATGTGTTGGTAAGCGCATAACTCAAAAACGCCTGGACCAATTTGGCCAATTCTTTTTTGAAAATGTTCGTCCAAGTCCAAGGATGATTCTTACGGCGAGAAAAAATTGAATAATTGCCGAAAAAAACCTAAAAACAGCCCTCTTCTTTTTCACATACAAACGTTATTATTTTCATATTTTTGTCATCGGATACGGAATATTTACTCAAGTCAATGGAGTGTTTTGAGTCTGAATTTTTTTACTGTGCTTCAATTTGTATAAAAATTTCAAATTAGGTTTATCTTACTCTCAAGTTCAAAAGTGAAAATAATTTAGACTCTTTTGCCATTTTCCGGGGGGATAACATCCTTCTCAGTGATGTAATTTCATTTTTTTTTATCAAAATAACATCGGATATCGATAAAAGAACTAATTATAAGAAAAAAAATATTCTATAATGTTTTCCAAAGAACAAATACTCATAATTTTATTTAAAGCAGTTGTACCCATATGTGTATACATCCATATGGGTGGATGTATATACATTTCGGTATAGACTATAGTGTAAGAAAACATAATAATTTTTAACTAATTGGTAAATATTAGTATAGGTCATTAAAAAAAATTTGAACTTTTGAATTGTAAACATAAGTACAGGACAACGTCTGTCGGGTCATATGGCTTATTAATAAACGTGTACATTTAGCAATTATCCTTATGTTTGTTAAAGTCTGCTGATATGTTTGGTGAGGTATGTTTGTTTTAAGTTTAGTTTTACAAATATAATAAACCATCTTGAGTAAAATTTTCAGCAGCTTTTAGTCTTCCAATTTATGTATGTGTTCCCCATGCACATGTATTGTTTGTTTTCTTTTTTCCGCCCTCACTAGTGCCTCCGACGCGCATCTTCAACGATCTGAACTCGAGGATAAATCTACGTCAGGGAATTCGAAAACTTTTCCAACGGCCGATAGAATCGATGAGCGTGTCCCGTGATGTATGCGAACTCGTGCGATTTTAGTAAAACTCATGTATCAAAATAAAATACTATGATTTTTCTCGAATTCCTCCGGGCGTATCACTTGCGCGGTTAATTGTGACCATCAGTTTGCGGTAAAGTCACCTGAGCGATAAGGAAACGAGGATCTGCTGGAGCTTTTCTTGAATATATTACAGTTTGTTAATATATACTTTGAGAAAATACGTCATGGTAATGTTGAACTAATTTTTTGAATGATCAAAAATTGAGTTGTTACATAGGGTAGAACAAGGCGTAACGGTCGCCTGGTAAAAAGGTCCATCACCATTATCTCAAAAATAAGTAAAGTATAAAAAATTAGCAGCCATAACTTCAATTATTGCGACGTCGCTATCAGAAGATAAACGGCCATATATCAAAATTCATGACAAAGCTTGGTGTTTTTTTGAATTTGAGCTTTTGTATTTAGTTTATGATACCTGAACATAATTGTTAGGTATATGGCATTTAATTATTTTGTAAGATATATTGTTATTAACTACCCGTAGGGTAAGTTATAGTAATCGCAAAAAAATCGAAAGCAAAAATTTTTATATCTTCACGTTTTAGAGGATTCTGAATATTTTGGCATACCTTAGAAGAAATGGATGTGTGTGTGTACGAATATAATTTTTCCTCGACGATTTCGAGAACACGGATCAACCAATTTTAATGATACAAAAAAACATTCGATTTCTATTGATAAGGAAACGTGCTGATTAGTTTTTGGCAAAGGCAGTTTTAGCTGTTTTGAAGATACGCGACAAAAAGTGCCAAATACAGTATTTCAGTTTTTGAGAGAACGGAACGTCCGATTTGAATAATTTAAAAAACATTTTACTTGTATTGACAAAATAAACAAGTTGTGCCATTTTTAGAAAGGCAAGCCAGCGTTTCCGGAGTTCAAAAAAATATGTAAAAAATAATGCCAATTGGCGGTCAAAAATGATCATTAGACATATGCGCATCATATTATCAAATATTTTATAAAGATTATAATAATAAGTACAAATTTGGTATACATTCATATGGGTTCCGTACCAATGTTTACATGTTAAACTGCGACGCGGCGTTTAAGCGCTTCAATATTTCGACTCTCCATCCACTAGTAGCTCGATTGTTTTAAAAAAAAAATGTACTAAACCTTCAAAAAATTTCAAAATACAAAAAAATCCAATTTTTCCAAAAAAAGATTTTGTATAAAAAATTTCTAAATTCTCGAAAATCTATTTTTTTTCAATGTTTTCAATTTGCCTTAAGGCACGATGCCATGCACCACTAGTTTTCATCCTCTTAAAATGAAAATAAAACATTGGACAATTTGCCTCCTGGTCGTCTCAATTTACCTTGCCTGTGGGGTAAAAAAGACCAGGTTACAAATTTTTGAAAACCAAAATAAGGAAGTGCAACGTGATGTGTATAAATAGGAATGGCCTGGCCGATCTTTACCCAACACAATTCCCAACTGATCGTGAAATCGTTTCAAAAATGTTGGATAAAACGTAGACAAACATTTTTTCACTTATCTGCTAATTGTAAAGAAACAAAGTTTGTACCAAGTATCATAGAATGATTGTAAAATTTTTGAAAACTATGCCGTCGATTTAGGCAAAACGTCGACTAACGGTCAAATTTTGTCTCACATACATACACATTTTTTTTAACTCTGTTTTATTCAGCAATCAGAAATACATAAAGATTCCTATAAGCTAAATTGACAATATTTGAGAGCGATGTCTAAGAAGAACTCCAGTGAGATCTTCTTAGTTTAACAATTGATAAGATAATGTTATATTGAAGCTAATCTAAGACTGAATCTAATGGTCATTGATGTTTCAATCTTCTTACGCCAAATGGTAATGGTACGTACTGTTTCTAATTCTGGTGTCAAACTACTTCAAACTGTTTTAAAGCAGCGAAACATCTTGTTGCGGTCTTAATTTTTTATCACGAAAAATCTCTAAAAATTTAGTGTTTATTATGGTATCCATTTCATTCGTAACTGTGCACCGTACTTTTTCTTTCTTCCGTAAATTTATCGAGCATGTCAGCTGAACAAATTATAACAGTTTTTGCTCATGTTTGTCATTTCTAACGAGCTGTGTTGTTGTAAAGGGCATATTTCTCAAAGTAAGAGGTATCGCAGAGATTAGCGCGCGCGGGAGAGACTAGTCATTAGCCCCGTGCGCGACTGCCGATTCCTCGATAAGATTAGCCCGGCTGTAGCATTCGTTCGCTGTTACATATAGGAGTCATGTTAATTACACACATTACGTATTACGTACAAGTTGCTTGCTTACCTGTTACTTATGTGGTAAAATAAAACTACACGTTGCACCCGGGGGAATAATCAATATTTGCCCAGTGATAAAAATCGGACGGCGCCGGCGGCGGTGACCTTACGTGTTACAACTCTTATATTTTGTATGCGGCGATTAATTTTTCTAATGAGAGAAAAACAATTTGAAATATGTAAAGTGTGTAGTTATAAAATTAGTATCAGCCATTATGCTGGCAAATTAGATTCTGTAATTATAAGCTTATGTGCTTAAGGAATGCATATATTGTAGTATGTGTCATTCGTAGAAATTTTCTTTAATGCGTTTTTAAACAAATAGTGTGATAGAGTATGGCATTCTCCGAGAAACAGATGTTCTATAGAAACAGATTTTTTATAAAATTTTTTACTTTTTGTATTACATCTTCAGGCATCTGCCAAAAATATTGTATTATTGGAAAATAAAAAAGAAACTATTTTTATAAAGTAAATGAAAGAATAAAATATCTAAAATATAAATCTTAAACATAATAACATGAGAAGAATGATTTACCTGCATCACTAAAATGAAAAAAGCTTCAGTAGGGTAGGGCAAGGCACGAATGTTCAATTTAACTTTGAGAAATTTTATTGTGAAAACCAATCCAAATTATATAACAAGAAATAACCCATATCAAACACACAATTGTATGACTATGTTCAGTTAAATTTGCAGCTAATTCATCATTATAAAAATGTTTTCGGAAGTTTGTCACCTGACCCTCTTTACGGATTAAAATGAAACGTACAGGTAACAAACAAGTCTTATTTTTAATTTTAAAGGAATCTAACGAAATAATTGCTACATTATGCTAACAAATGCAATATATAAATTTTGTGCGTACATTTTTGCAGATGATCTAGTATTTCGTCAAAAATTATCGTATATCTACTGTTGTGACCCATCCAGCGATGATGCCATTGTAGGTTTTTGCTGCTACTAAACAAAGCTGTTACCAATCTGTGGAAGCTGATCAGTTAAACAGACGAAGACCTTTGATGTATTTGTTTTATTTCATGACTTGTTATACATTCTACATATAACTTGAACATCTGAACTTGGATACGAATGAATATGATTAACCAAAATACTACTGAGCTCATGATTGACTAAAGACTGAGTACTGACTGAAGTGACAAATTCGTCATTGCATGCATTTTTTGTGCTTGTTTCAGGGTGACTCAAAATCATAGATAGCAATACTTTATGATTTGTTCAATGTCATCGCAGAGTGCAACACAATGCATTACTTAGTTGTTATTGCGTATTTTGTAGTTTGGAAAGAAATTTTATCAACGCTTGCAAGGTTTGCCCGAGGTTACTTCGAGCATACAATGTTGTAGCGTATGAGTAATTCACTAACTGCGTATTTTGTATTCTGACCCTTATATAGTGGTTTATAATATTATTTATAATTATTACGAATGGGCAGATACCCCAACAAAAAAAAAACTATATTACCGGTATCTCCCGATAGAAATGTCGTAAGAGTCAAGGTGATGGTTAGTTATATCCTATTCCTTCTACTTTCAAATATTGTTGTTAAAAATTCTTAGTTTTACTTATTTTTGAGATATCAAATATTTTATCAATTTTTTTTTGTATCAATCTATGCAAAGTTTGATAAATAACATTTTAATGTCGTAATTCAGATATATACAGAGTTTTGTTTTTTGCTAATTTATTATTATAATTTTTGGCATTTTTTTTCTCATGTGCTATATATAATATTGTTTATAATAATTCTGCTAAATTTAAACAAATATAGTTTGAACCCCTCCCCTAATATAAATTTTATAATTTATATAATGATGTTCTGTTTAAGAAGCTTATCGGCTTGCGTTGTGTAGATTATAAACTTATAATATCAATACTTTACCTCTTTCATAATTAATTAGCTTATGTACTAGTAATTAATACATATTTATAACAAAATTCTACATTACATATTCAAAGTATCTGTATTTGATAATTAATTATATATGAAGAAAATATGCAAACCAATAATCAAACCAAATAGATTTATAAATTCTGTAATGTTTATCATTCATTAGATGAACACATTGAAAAACTAAAATAAGGATGAAAATCATTTAAAAGAAAAATTGAATGGAAGATCAAGATATAAGAAAATATAGTATATATGATAGATGTATAAGAAATGTATATGTAAGAATTGTATATAATATGATGAAAAATAATATGAATATTGAAGGTGGCTAAAATGCTGTAAAGCGGAGGCCAATAAAAATTTAAAAAGAGTGCGCGTAAGGATCACACGCGATTGAAGTAAAACTTATTTGCTATTGTACAAAGTAGCAAATTTAAGTTAAGTAAAAATAAATACATAATATAACAGTTTTGAATAATGTTTACTAGTAATAGAGTAACACTCATGATGCACACATTTATTAGTGTCAACCATTATACACATTCATATAATGATAAATTATAAATTATATATTTATATTGGCATTAAAAATATGTATAATATTTAAAAACAATAATGCAATTAAAGTCATACTTCAAATAAGACATGATCAGTTTGTCATTGTAATTAGCATGTAGAAATGAACCTTCATTAGAGAAATGAAGTATTTGCTGATTAATAAAGTGTTTAATATTTGTTCACTCAGTAGATTATGTTAAACAACGCCTAAACAAATATTGTTTTTGCATCTTCGCTCAATATTTAATAATTGTGTTTGAAGAACTTCATATGATTAAAATTAACATACATTCATTAACTTTTTCGCTGGCGATATAATCTCATTCTTTGAATAGCTGTAATATCTGTCTTGCCTAAAAGTATTTTCCATTTTAATAACTTCAAAGATTTATAGAAACTACGAATAATATAGAAATAATTTCTAATCTATAAACTTACGCATACAACGACAGATCTCTATTCGACGACTATCGAATGACAAATCATAGGCACTCGACTATTATCTTATCGACTCTTAACTGCCGTAACGCACTTCCGTTGCATTTGTACGGGTTTACACTCTAGTCGCGCCTAAAGAAGTTTTAGTTAAAAAAATATTCATATATTATGAACGAAATATATATCAATGCATTGAATGCATTTTTTGCATATAAAAACATTTTGCTTATTTAAATGTTTCTAAAAGTGTGCAAATCTGTATTATAAATAATCAAATCTAAATACGTATGCAATCCTCACACATAAATGTAGGTATTTATTTAATTAAATCAGTCATTTTATTTTGTCCCAGGTTTATATATATATATAAACGCATGCCATAATTTCATCTCTCAAACGGTTCCACGAATGTCTCTTCACTCCCAAATAATATCGATCATTGCTGAGTAGTTTCCCATGTTTTTTTAGCCTTTGATGAACGTCGACATCGCGTGGCTGGAATCCAGCTAGATGTCCGAAGTCGGCATCGATTTTCAATTCGGATAGCCATAAATAATCCAATTAATATTAAAACGACACGTACAACGGCTATATAAATAACTAAAACAGCGGGTTATGCAAACGTACCGACAGAATGCGCGTTGCCATCGGACGTTGTCTGACGTTGTGCCATAAAGGCGACTAAGGCGATAACTCAACATCTACCGTTGATCCCACAGTCGCCGAGCGGACTCCTTTTACGAAGGACAGGTTAATTAATAAGTTCCATTAAGAACCAAAAGCTATTATTACTATTATTAAACATTCTTCATTTTATTTTAATGACTTCTGTTATAATTTTTTCATATAGGGTAGAAGGGGGCTTAAAGGTCTTCGGAAAAAAATGTCCACTACCGATATCTAAAAAAACAGTAAAGTTAAGAATTTGGAAGTAGAAAAAAAGGATGTTCTTACAGCGTTGCTATCGGGAAATAAAAGGCATTGTTCAAATATCCATCAATGGACAAATTAATTTTTTTTTACAAAATTTTTACCACGTAGGGTAAGTTATAGTAATCGCAAAAAAAATCTATTTTTTCAGTTCTAAGCAAAATTTGAATCTATCTTAAAAATTTTAGTTTTTGGTATGGAAAGTTCCAGCAATTTGCTTTAGGGCACAATGCTATGCACTAGTTTATTTTCAATTTTAAAATAGAATGAGAATATCAGAATTTTGACATATTACTATTAATAAATAATGCTAATATGGCATTCTGTCAGTTATATAAAATGATTGTTGAATCTATTCAGTTGATTTGTAATTTTTTACAAATAGTATATTTTTGTCTCATTGAGATATTTTGAAAAACTCCAAAACCTAAAGATCAGATGAAAATGAATTTAAGTTCCATTAAGAACCAAAAGCTATTATTACTATTATTAAACATTCTTCATTTTATTTTAATGACTTCTGTTATAATTTTTTCATATAGGGTAGAAGGGGGCTTAAAGGTCTTCGGAAAAAAATGTCCACAACCGATATCTAAAAAAACAGTAAAGTTAAGAATTTGGAAGTAGAAAAAAAGGATGTTCTTACAGCGTTGCTATCGGGAAATAAAAGGCATTGTTCAAATATCCATCAATGGACAAATTAATTTTTTTTTACAAAATTTTTACCACGTAGGGTAAGTTATAGTAATCGCAAAAAAAATCTATTTTTTCAGTTCTAAGCAAAATTTGAATCTATCTTAAAAATTTTAGTTTTTGGTATGGAAAGTTCCAGCAATTTGCTTTAGGGCACAATGCTATGCACTAGTTTATTTTCAATTTTAAAATAGAATGAGAATATCAGAATTTTGACATATTACTATTAATAAATAATGCTAATATGGCATTCTATCAGTTATATAAAATGATTGTTGAATCTATTCAGTTGATTTGTAATTTTTTACAAATAGTATATTTTTGTCTCATTGAGATATTTTGAAAAACTCCAAAACCTAAAGATCAGATGAAAATGAATTTGTTGCTAAATTTATACAATTGTGCAATAATTAATCTTGTTTGAGTGTTTTAGTAATTTTCATATAATATTATTGTAATTTTAACTGACAATTAACAAAAGGGCCTTTAAAAATTCGCTGTTAAAATTTAAAAAAATCGTATGACCGCCACGCTTTTTACGGACTTACAAATTATTCATTACAATTCACCTTGAATATCATTCTCTCTCTCCTGCGCATATTTTTTCTGAATTAGTGTCTTATCACATGATTCTTCAACAAGATGGTTTAACATAAAAATATTTTATTCCATCAGTATTACGAAGCGAGGGTATAATCTTCTGGTAAAGACGTTACATTTCTTATTTCACAAGATTTGTTTCACCATAATGCTTTCAAATAGTATAGAGCAAGAAGGATAGACGATATGGATTATAATGGTAGAAATATTTTTCTAACTATTACTTCAGAGGCAATATCTACTAAAGCTTAGATGGATAATTCGCGTATTATAATAAATATCGTATTATGTATAGGCTATTTTCAGTTATGATGTAATTATATATAAGTATATATTTATATTAATTAAACTTAAACAAACATTTAATTAAACTGCAATAAAAAATCAATTAAAATTTTACACACACACACACAAAAATCCATTTTTTCTGAGGTATGCCAAAATGTACAGAATCCTTCAAAATGTACAGAATCCTTCAAAATGTCGAGAAATGCAAAAATTTTCATTTTTGATTTTCGACCCATTACTATAACTACTCTACGAGAAGTTAAAAAATAATTCCACGACCAAAACATTAATACTTTTTTTTTAAATAATTTAAAATAAAAATGTAAAAACATTACTCAATATTATCCATTACCATCGAAAATATATATTAACATGTACTCGTATATCATTGTGTCTTAAGTCAACTTACTGAAACTTTCCGTTATATAAAGAAATATTAGATGAATAAAATTAATTAGCAAATTGAAATACGGAATCCAGATGACTATAGTACGGTTTTTCAAAACAAGGAAGATATCATTTACAACAAAAATAAGCTATACTTAATTAAAAGCATTGAAACTTTTCCGCATTTTATTTTTATACAAATCTGTGAAAAATGCATATTTATTCAGGAAAACATTTTATAACAAAACTATTTTTGTGGGTAATGTCAGAATTACAAATTTAAAACTATATTAGAGCTAAATTAGTTTAACAAAATTCGTTGAAGACCCAACCAATTTAGATTGATTTCTATTATAATTAATGGTTTATATAAAAGTTTTTGCTTCGCCAACAATTTTTTTTCTGTTAATTGATAAACTCATTATATTTCTGTTTATTTGGTTAGTAAAACAGTGAAAAGTGAATATCAAAATAAAATTATAAGTTCCACATCTGTTGTAACTGACAAATTCTATTACACATAAAAAATTATACTAGATATAAAAGGCATTTCCAAATAATTGACTAGGTATAAGTGGCATATTAGTTCCAACAATAAACTCTACTGCTATGCACAAAAATATTTTTAAATTTGTTGTAATCATATTTCGGTTGACTTCGATTAAAACCAATCAGCACGTTTTCAAATTTTCAAAATCAAATCAAGATTCTAGTCAACGTGAGTTTCATGAAATATATTCTAAATGTTTGTAATTATTGCAATTGCTTTTGAAAAAATGTCGATGATCACGCTCAAACTTGTTTTTTTCAATTTTGTTATCTAACGATTCTGGATGACTTAAAACGTCGAGTAAATAATATAGGCAAACTTGATTTTCTATCGAAAACAAACTTTTTTGGAGTCAATTAATCAATAATTAATTTTATAAATATGGATAACCTATATTAGCCGATAAAAGCTATTGCAATTCATTGAATTATTTATGGAGATTATATAGTAAGTAAACAAACTCCAGAAAATGCCTATCATTAATTTATCTGTGATGATTTACTAGCAGATAGTACATTGTATATGTTTTTTTATCAAGAACACTTTTACCTTTGATGTAATCTAGAAGCATAATATATTTTGTAAGTAGAACATCTGTAAATATTTCATTCTCAACCCTCGGTTATTGTGGCCTAGATATTTTCGATTTGTCAAGCAGTCGTCTATAGAAGAAAAAAAATCAATAGCACTTATCAGGATTGTACGATCGAAAATTATGTGATTTGCTTTGTTTTGTTTTCTTATCATATTATGATATCTAGTTATTTATTTAATGTTTGTCTACATTATCAGTATATAATCTTCGTCGAATAAAATAGACATTCGCACTATATATTATGTTATAACTTATACAGAATTTGCATCAAGAAAAGTTGCATCTGGGTTTCTCCGGGCAATCACAAGATTCTAGGTTCAATATCCGTCTTGGACTGCCTGATAAAATGCAGTAGTAAATTTTATTTTTTCTTCAATCTTTAATTTGTTTTCAAGTAGAAATAGCCTTTTCCCGGTCTTGATGAATTAAATTAAATTGTATCATTAGCATTAGAGAAAATCTAAAAATGTGTCAAATAAAAATAGAACAACGTTTAAAAAATAGTAATTATATATGTCATCAGAATTAGTTGTTCATGTTCATGTGCAGGCATCAAGTAGATTTTAAAGAAGCCATTATTCCAAAATGACAATGATATTAGTTTGCACACTTCCATTTCGAGCAGTGATCCCAAATATTGATGAATAATCCATCAGTTTCGAAGCTATTGCATATAACAGATTATTCATTTGCGATTTATCCACTCCACAACCGAGTGCTTGTGTGTATTACATAGGTGAGTGGCTATTAGTATTCTCTGCAGCCTCTGCCCGTTCTTTGTTTATAACCAAATGCATATGTTTGCAAATACCGCTTAGTCTACTGATATTCACTACTAAATCGCCAAATATAGTTGCGAATGGATACAGCCAGGATGTATGTTCGATAGGTACACGTTGTCGGTACGACTTGTTGGAAATTGTGATTTGATAGATTTAGATTATAGAATTTGGAACATCTAATTTAATTAATGATGATAGCAAAGGATTGTTTTCAACTATTTGTCTCTAAAAATTGAAGAATGTTAACAATCGTGGATATTCATCGTATTGTAAACTGAATATTACAAAGCAATCATATTTTGTAGCGATTTATTTTTCAATTACCTGTAATTAGGTAATTTTAAAGTAAAGAATAAATAGCAATTTCATTTGATCGTTTTAATATTCAGAAAAATTGATATTGACATAATTCTAGCTTTTTTCCGTAGTGCCAAAAATGATGCGCTTTAAGATTCGGCATGGTATCTTGACAAATACAAAGAAATAAACAAAGACAATTTCTTATAAATAATATTGATAGTTAAATAAAATTAATAAAAAAAAATTCCAAAATTTAGTATATTTAATTATAAAGACAATACTAAATATATCTAGATATATTTGCATATTATTAAAAAAGTTACAAACATTTTCGAAAACTTACAACTTTAATCAAATTAAATATAGAAAAGAAAAAATGTTCAAAAAATATCAATAAACTTAATCAAGTATTGTCACGTAGTCACGTAGACGTGTTTAAATTACCGTTTCATTAACTTTTCTCTCAGATAATTGATTTTTTAACAAAAATGTGTCTGACTAAAAAAGTGGCACAACCTTATCCAGTCTCCCCTACTTTTGAATGTATTACGTATTTCAATTTAGTACATATTGAAAAATCCCAGGAATTTGCCTTAAGGACATAAAGATATAGGCTTTGAGATATTAATAAATACAATCGTCAGAAATAAACTTATACTATAGATATTGCCCAATATTTTTATCCATTGGGCTTGCCGTCACTTAGTAGCAAAAGCTTTGGCCTTGCAACCACAAGGCTCCACTATTTCTTTAGTTGAGAATCTATAATATAAAAAAAAATTAACAACGCCTGGACTAATTTGGCCAATTCTTTTTTTTAAATGTTCGTTGAAGTCCAGGGATGGTTCTTACAGCGAGAAAAAATCGAATAATTGCCGGGAAAACGTTAGTACTTTCATATTTTTGCCATCGGATACGGAATATTTACTCAAGTAAATGAAGCGTTTTAATTCTGAAATTTTTTACTGTGCTCCAATTTGTATGAAATTTTGAAATTATTTTTATTTAATCTCAAGTTTAAAAGTGAAAACTTGTTGAAAGTGACTCCTTTGTCATTTCTCGGGGACAACATCCCTCTCAGTAGTGTAATTTTTCAACATAACGTCGGATATAGATAAAAGAACTAATTATAAGAAAAAAATGTTTAAAATGTTTTTCAAAAAAAAAAAAACTCCTCATTTTATTTAGAGCAGATGTACATTTAAGATCGATATGGGTGGATGTATATATATTTTGGTATAGACTGTAGTGTAAAAAAACATAATAATTTTTAACCAATTGGAAAATATCAGTATAGGTTATTAAAAAAAGGAACTTTTGAATTGTAAACATAAGTACAGGACAACTTCTGTCGGGTCATCTAAATTAATATAAATATAATTTTATGTGAAAATAGCCTTTCCAGGCACTACTGCAACAATTTAAAAAATGAATCAGAAACATGGGCATAAAGTAGTTTCGAGTTCTCTGGTTCTATTCCCGCCACGACCAAAGCCCGACATTAGGAAGCAGGTTATAGATTTCAAGTTAAAATCGCCTCTTTTGGATATAGTTGCATTTAAAGTCATAAAATGTTAACAAATACCTTGGATAAAGTCACAACTGTATTGGACAACTACTAGGTTGCCATTGTCATCCATTCAAAATCGGTATAAAAAAGTCAAAAAAAGTATAACAAAAAATACCGTTTGAACCGTTAAGTTACCTTTTATAATACCGTCCGTGAAATGTAATCCTAATCACAATAGCTTATAGAACAGCTGGTTAGTTCTTGCTGTTGAATATAAATATAGAAAAATATACTTTTGCATCATTTTTTCATTTGCCACTACATCCACCGCTGTATTTCAATATAACTAATGCTTTCAACGAACAAGATGTTTGTTCCATTTATTTATAAAAAATGAATATGTTGAACGGGCCCGACGTTTGACGAAGTAAGAGATCCTCCACATCCACTCCTGTACGTGATTTCTCTCGAATGACAGACGAGTGACGGGACGGCGTCGTGCATTAGCCGCCGCCGTGCGTTATTCCTGAACAATGTCTCAATCCTATTCTTATGATCATATTTCATCGTTTCTGTTCATTCCCCGCACGCGATGATATGTGCTCAAATAAGTGCGTTACTTCACTGCCGTCACCCTTAAACCCTTAAATCTATCCATCTCTTTGTACTGTACGAGCTTTCGTCGGGACTCTATTCCGCGAGCTGAGTAAACCCGGGGCTGGAGAACGGGAAAATTGAATAAACTAACCGTATGATTGAATTCATAATATTACTAATTTTTTTTTTGGCTCAATTGTTCATTTTTTACTTGGAATTGGTGAATTCGTGATGAGAGCGTTACGAAAAGAGTGATCGCGCGAAGCAAACTAATGTTGAGAAAGAGATATATCATGCGTTAGGGAAAATAGGAAGATGTGAGGTTCTGTTTCAGGCGTTTTACTATGATTTAGTTAGAATGTTAGGGAAATAATTGGAAATGTTAGGAAAAGATATACAAGTTCATGATTTTTTTTATAGCTACCAGACCTTAAAAGTACGGGGAAGTCCCGTAACGCTGGACGGCACCTAGCGCCGGATACTCTATTTAACACGTATTACTTAAGCGTGTATAAATCTTCTTATTCGGGGGTACACAGATGCAGGATTACGCGCCAAGACAAACCTGTGACGCACACGGCCACGGCGGGACCAACCCTTTTCTGGTTTAGGCGCAAGATCACGGCGTCACCTAAATATCAATGGAAGTAATTCTAGTATGTTTATGCATTTACATCTGTTATCCGTGGAATGATAGAATATTATTAGATATTTTAAACAATTTTAGTAGGTACCACCAAATTAACGAACATGCCTGTCCCTTAGCAGCGGACACTATGTCTTTCCTTAGCGCTGGACAGTAAACATATTGATATTTTTTGTGAGAATTGAGGTAATTTATTCTAATTATTTAATTTTGTTCTGTAGGAGTTTTAACGGTCACTACATATCCCCATTTTTCGTATTTCCTAGTCAAAGAATGAAAATCTTATGATGAAAGCTCCAGCTGAGAGCATCGGTGTGGTCCAGCCAAAAGGATGAATAAATAGTGATTTTTTTGCAATATCTAAGAATATTTGTCAAACACACATGTGCAGAAATTGAGAGTGTGGAGATGGCTACATATGTGTTCAATGTTGGTTATTTTGAAATGTCCGGTACTAGGTGCCTCTTTGTAAATTCATATTTTTGGTTACCAAAGTTTGATTGATAGTATTAATTATTTTTTAGCAAAGCTTGCGTTTTTGTTAATTTAGTTTGATTTCTGACTTTATCATCTTACATATGTCATAATTTAATGAACATTTTTTATTTAATTATAAATAACCTTAGGTGTCCGGCGCTCGAGAACTTCCCCCTACTATGCAATGTAGTAATGATATTTACATACATATAAGATGTCTAAAAAAGTTGCTTAGAATGTAATCTAACCGTTGTTCATTTTCAATATATCTTATCAGATTTGCTCTAATACTGATTATATATTTGATTTGATATAACTATCGTTCAGCATTCAGTCTGCGCTTTACATTGATATGATACGTAGAACCGTCCTTTGAGTGGGACGGTTGTGACACTCGCTTATTTCTTGTACAATTTGATTTTATGACTAATCCATCGTGTGTAAGGGCAATATTTCAGTATTTCCACGTAGACAAATGTTTAAATTACTACATAGTTTACTTTTCTTCCAGCTAACTGGTAAATTAACAAAATTGTGACTGATCAAAAAAAAGTGTCACAATCGTACCCAGTCTCTATTATGTAAAAAATATAATGTCTAGTAAAATAAATAGCAATTGCAAACATACTTATACTGACCATATACATTTTTTGTTTATAATTACTGTTATTTTTTATTTATCAAAATGTTTTGAAATATCTGTCAGCTCCATGTCTGTTGAGCGACCCCATACAAAAAGCGCTTTCATTCAATTTCACGAAATCAAATCATTCACGTCGAAGATAGAAAAAAGAAAACCATTTCGGCACTTGAACTTTTCAAAATGTAATATATTGAACGCTATTTGTAAACTTTCTTAAATGCCTAAAAATTCGTATTTTTTGTTTATTATTAAATTATTGTTCACTCGTCTTTCCATCGACTTGTAACATCAATTATCACATCAATTTACATCTAAGTTATTATATATAGAGGTACACTTAATATTGTCACATGTAATATAAAATTGATCCATCAAATAATTTCGGTTTGCGTTATTATAATCGACTAATTTTAAATTATATGTATCTAATTTTGTTTCAAATTTATAATTTTTGATAATGTCATGTTTTATAAATATCAATCTTTGATAATGTGTAACAATTAATAATAAGTAATAGTTACAGCAACCGTACATATTTATTTCGTAGAAATATAATCAGTGGATATCTCTGAATATATTAATTAAAAAAAAACTTACAACAAGCTCCTAGCTTCCCTATATGTATTTAATAATTATTTTAAGGTATCCGAGTACTATTTTGTTTTCAGAATAATTTTTATGCTTCTGGTTTATCCTTAATTATAAATATGGGTAATGCGTTTTTACTCTGATTCACAAATAAATCATGCTAATTCTGTTTGAAAGAGCTTTTGTTTTTCATATTCTAAATAGGTTGTTCTATAAAGTAAATAGTACAAACTAATAAATAGAAGCGTAATTTAGACAGGGTATGAGTGGCATTTTGCCTTAAGGCAAGTTGAAAAAAAACATTGTTAGTTTGGTTAGTTAATAGGCTTAATTGATAAGAATTGAGATTTACTAACTTTCAAAATGTTGATAATATAATTATGAAATTTGGACATGGCGAATTAATCCAGACTTTGATGAATCTTTATAATCAAACCACTTTTTGTAGGCCTATATTATTTTAGGTTGTTTGTTGAACTGAACTTTTGGCTAAAACGTGAACCAATATACTGGTTGAAAAAACGATTCGGCTGATTGTATCTTAATTTTTCATTTAAAATTTTTGATTCGTCCGGCCGTTAGATAAAATTTTTAGCTTACATAGGTACGCAGACGCACGCACACTTTTACAATTATGACCTCAAAGAATTCAGAATGACGTGAAAGCCGAGAGAACAAATTAGCAAATCGGATTTTCTGGTAACTTCTCCTTGGGAAAGTTAAAAATTTGCAAATATGTTTTCTGCATAAACTTATCGTAGAACGGTTTACGAGTAGTAAGTAACTTTAGTTTTGTTCATTTCGCGCAATTTGCCATATCAATAATTCGCATACGTTTTCCAACATAACTTGATATGGCGGTAAAATGCAAGAATTTATGTGATTGTACAAACGGCGTGAATATGTTGTATGCTTTTGTTAAATGATATGTATATTGTATACTTTATCTTCCGTAATGCGGTGGCAAGCAGCAGGAAATGAAATTGTGCACACAATGGCGTTTTTAAAATAACATGGCGATATGTGTAAGTTATTTTTATGCTTGACTCTGTTTACAAAAAATTTCATTTCTTGTATTTTATCCTTGGCTTTAATGTACATAAATGTGCGCCTATGTGTACATATCTGAATGTGTCTCCACGTCTGTGCTTTGCAAAACCGTATTTTTTATCATGAGTGTAATTGTGTGGAAGATTGCATAGCTTTCGGTTATCTTTCGGTTGGTATGTGATATGGTTCATACAAATGTGTCTTCTAATCGAATAATGGCCAGGAATTTGAAATATGATTTTCAAGTGTTTTTCTATTTTTATTCAAGTGCTATGATAATTGATTTGTAATATTACAAATATAATATTTACTAATTTCATTGCTTGATTGGAGACATGATAAATTTCTAACACGTTTTACCCGGAACAACGGTGCTCATTGCTCAGCGTCACTTCACCACTTCACTACTTCTGGTTCACACACTTTTATAATTTTATAAATAATTTAAGAAATTATACTTTACAAGCACGTAAGCAGTCTAACGGATGAAAATTGGTACGAAACTCATATAAATATAAACAAAATGTATACTTATTATTAAAATCTCTATGATATGTCTGATAATTTGTTGTGCATATGTCTAATGATCATTTTTGACCGCTAAATGGTATTATATGTTACTTTTTTATTGGAAACCGCTGTCTTACCAATCCTGTCTTATTAAAAACTTGATCAGTTCTTCGTTTTGTCAATGCGAAATAATTTTATTAAACATATAACATAATTATCAAATTATCAAATCATTGAGCGTTGTCTTGTGAACACCTATAAAATATTTTTTAACTTCTCTTATGATAAGTTGTAGTAATCGCAAAATAATCGAAAATGAACATTTTTATATATCTTTACGTTTTGAAAGAATCTGAACATTTTGGAATACTTTAAAAAATCGATGTATGCGTTTGTGTATCTTTGGCTAAAAAAAATTGGCCACGATCTTGTGCGCACTAATCGTGTTAATCGGGACACGTGCTGATAAGATTTTAGTTGAGGCAGGTCTAGCAGTTTTGAAAATCAAAATCTTAATTTAGTTTTTGAGCGAAGAAACGTCCCATTTGAACGATTTACAAGACATTTTATTTGTATTAAAGCAACAAAGAACTGATTGTACTTTCAGGAGGGGAGGTCTAGGGGTTTAGCAGATTCAATTAAAAAAGTAAAGAAACGCCATTTGGCGGTCAAAAATGATCACTAATTATATGCATATCAAATTATCAAATATATATATTTCTATAGGTTTAATACCAATGTTTAAAACCGAGACGTCAATTTTTAGTTATGAAAATCCGGGACGCTAGATCTTCAAAATAAATAATGCCACTTAAAGATGCAATAAAAAACAGTTTTTTATAAAAATATTTTTTTAAATCATTATTGCGAACTTTTAGTAAGAACCTAATTTTCCGATTGTAATACTTTTTTATCTACGATATTATATTATATCTTACATTTTTCCATCTCATACTTTTCGCTTTTGAGCCATGTATAAAATTCTATTTCACTTTCTTCATAATTAATTGAGAAAAATAGCACTTGTTCGTTTGTTTTCATAATGTTTGGTAATTTACCTATAAATTTTCGAAAAACCGGTACAATCCGGGACAAATATCTAAATCCGAGGCAAATATTGCTTTTAGATAAACCCGGAACACAAGGTGAAAATCCGGGTTTGACCCGGCCAAACCGGGACGTATGGCTACCTTATGTTTATCCGTAAGACTGCGGCGCGGCGTTCACGCGCTTCGTTATTTCGTTTCTAAAACAGCTACGCAGTGTGATTGCTTTGAAATTTTAATTTTCGGTACGGGATGTACCAGCAATGTGTTTTAAGGCTTGATGCCATGCACCACTAGTTTATATAATTGGTATTATGGACGTGTGTTTATATAAATATATATGCGTGTATGTGTGTATGTTTGTGTAGTTATATTATCTTGTGTACGAATGTATCTAAATATGCGTGCACATCGATATGTGTTCGGCGCGTATCTTTTCCTTTAACACGCTAGGAATTTGATCGCGTTTGAACGCGAAGGAATTTATCGTAGTGCTGTAAGCCCCATTGATCTCTCGCGTCTCTAAATTCAATATACAAATCCATGCAATATCTATGCAAAACGCACTTGTGCTTTTTAACATACATTCACGCCAATACACGGAGAGCGGAGAGTCTGTAATGGAAAACCGATTTGTTACATGTTTACATAATATAAAGATCAATATTGCCGGCAACCGAGTTGGAAATATTTTAAATTAAATTTTGTTTAAATTCATCTTATATCCGAAAGCAATATTTATTTCTAGTTGAGAATTATGATAGATATCCTCAACGAGCAGGATATATTTATTAAACATACTCAATACAATCTTTTCCATACAAATTACATTTTTTTAGCAAATATATTGTGAAAACCAAACCAATTATATTACAACAAATAACACCTATCACACAAGCTAGCTAATTCATCATTGTAGAAATGTGTAATTAAAAAAATTGTCACCTGGTCCTTTTTACCCCAAGAGCCGCATAAGATGGGACGGTCAGAGGCAAACAGGTCCAATATCTTATTTTTAATTTTGAACGGATTGTGCGATATAATATCTAAAATTTCTACCAATATAAATCTCATGTGTACATTTTTGATAGAGATGTACTGTATATAACCTTGATCTGGTATTTCGTCAGAAATATTCATTAGCAGAGTTGGATTAACTATTTATTTAATTTTTATTTTGTAAAAATGTGTTTTTAACTTAATGTACTTTTTTATTTACTATTTTTCATTCTTACTCCTTTGAAGGTTCAGTTGGACCTTTCTACCCCATCTACGTGTAAGCGTTTATAGAGTTTAACTTAGAAGATGTAATACAAATTATAGAGTAATGAAATAACATATACTTAAAAATTATATTAATGTCTCGTAAACTAAACAGCAGTGCCCACAAACAAAAAAAGTAACAAGGAAAGAAATTATTCTAGCAGCATCTTAAGAATCAAGGTGGTGTCTGGTTCTACTGGTTTTTCTGGAGATGGTGGTAGACCTTTTTACCCGCAGGCCTTCATGTAATCTTTCGGGTTTCCTTAAACGCTTAAAAAGCTCTTCCAGATATTAGAAATAAGATAGAAATAATTATAATCTTTTATAATCTATTTATATTAGTCTTGGATAGACAATAGGCTATTGTGGAATCCTGATGAATACAACAATTTGACTGTTATTAAATTTAATACTCTTGACATTTGGCTGCCTCTACTATATTAATTAAAATAAGTAATAAAATAATAAAGTATCAAATAATAAAGTATTAAAATAATAATTTTATCTAAAACTGCAAAAAACTCATTATATTGATATAAATTTTATATTGTTGATTGGTCTCCGTAATCAACTAAACCGAATGATTAACCGATGTTGTCATGAATGTGTTTGATGTGGTCTTGACCCATATATTGGTCTTATATAATACGTTGAATTAATTGTTTATAAAATGCATAAATCTAAGAACGACTCTTAGTGATGCATTTTTTATTAGACAATAGACATTAAATTAGTTGTTCCTAAAACACATAAATATAAGAACGTGTCTCAGCGATGCAATTCTCTACAGTACAATAAAGGAAAAAATAAAGGGAAATGAGAGATAGACTTAAAACTTGTCACTAGAATTATTTTTAATTCTTCTTTTATAAATTTGATAGAAAAGCTATTTTTGTTATTAGGATGTTCAGTCTGCCTGTTTTTATACTTTCAACCAAGCCGAGTACCTCTTTTCTGATGGGGAGGTCACGCACAGTAAGTTATTTAATTAGACAAAATACGTTACAAATATCTAAAAAAATATCAAGTGATACTAAACTGAATTTTATTGTAAGAATTTATTATAATTATTCAGATTTTATATCCTCGATCCTCAGAACCGATTACCTGTGATAAATTCGCAATTGTACCGACCGCGTCCTAACTCGAGTCTCGGATTGTGCACCTCAAGCGTCGTCGCCGGCACCACACACGTGTGCGCATGAAGTGTAACCGGTAAAATTTATGGGCCATATGTTAAGACAATATTTGCCAAACGATTCAAATTTATAGCAAAACTTCTAGTTTCTGCGGTTCAGTAATAATAACATTCCCTGTATTCGTACGTGCCGTATAACGTGCACTTCCCATGCGATGACGTTGGACGAATGCTACTGCAGATCGGTGCATTTGCGTTGTAAACCAAATATTGAAAACTCATTTGGAAGTCAATGAAATAATTAAAATGATCTTTAATATGTTCATCATTATTTAATAATTAAATTAAATAATTTCTGTAATTCAAATTTATTTTACATGTAATTATTTTAGATGGTAAAAAGGTTCCCAAAACGGGCCTTCATCCATATAATCTAAAGTAAATGAATTATGTTTTTACACAACTTTTTAATAGGCTTTTATATACATTCTAATTTGAATATTTTGTAGATCAAATTATATATTTGTTTTATTAAAATAATATACTTCTTCATTCATACGTTTCGACATTTCATATGTGTCATCATTCAGTCAATCAAAATTACAGAGAAATAATATAAACAATAAATACAATTTTCATGTAACATTAATGTAAATTAATTATTATGTTTGTATGAATTGATATGAATATTTTCACTTACTGCAGTAAAATTCAATTTAGCATTTTTAAATCGACGATTTGCTGCTAGTTATATCAAATAATAATGTAGAATTAATTGTACTCGCCGCGCGGGTAAAAAGGTCCTACTAATACAAGGGAAGTTAGGAATTTTAACAACGATATTTTAAAGTAGAGGAAAAAATAGAAAAATCACAATGTTTGAAAATCCATAACAAAAGTATTTTATATCGTTGTTACTTTTTTTATTATAAGCACTGTTTCCTAATTTACGAGATCCTAATATAACTTTTAGGTATACGTTTTATAGGCTAATTGTTTCATAGGATGTATTATTAATTTCAAGTTAGATTCAATAGTTTTTTTTATTTAACTTCTATAATGGGTGGTCACCTGAGGGTGGGATAAAAAGAACGAACCAAACCTTTATCCTGGCAAAAGTGTAAACAACAAATAAGTAGTAAATAAAAAATTAAGTTAAACTAGTGGGGTGTATGGCATCGTGCCTTAAGGCAAATTGCTGGAACTTTCCTTACCGTAACGAAATGTTCGAGAAATACTGAATGTTTTCAAATAGATTATAATAAATATTGTAACATTGTCTAATATTAATAGGAATTATATAAACCAATCATTACTAATTGAGTGTTTTTCAGATCATTCAAATCGGATACTCTGTTCTTTCAAAAACTCAATTTCTATTTTCTGCACTCTTTGCTCTTTATCTCCGTAACTGCTGGACCTGCCTTTGTCAAAATCTAATCAACACATCTCCCTATCAATAGGAATCGAATGTTTTTTTAACCATTCAAATCGGTTGATCCGTGCGCCCGAAAACGTGATCGAAAAATTATATCCGTACATACACACACACAAACACACACACACACACACATCCATTTTTTCTGAGGTATGCCAAAATGTTCAGAAACTTTCCATACGTCGAGAAATGTTAAATTTTTTAATTTCGATTTTTAGGCGATTACAATAACTTACCCTACGGGAAGTTTAAAAGCAAATTTACAAAAGATAAGTTAAATAAATAGTTATTCCAACTATGTTGATAATTATTTTTGACAAATACCTGATCAAGGTTATATATTGTGTTATTTCTATAAAAAATGAGCCCTAAAATTTATATTTTTCATTAGTTGAATAATGTAGCTATTATTTTGCAAAATCCTTTTAAAATTAATTTAGACATTGGATTGTTTGCGCCCTGGCTGTCCCATTTTACCTCGCTTATATAATAAAACGGACCAGATGTTAAATTTTGAAAAAAATAGCAAAAACATAGTTGTATCATAATGAATTAGCTGGGAATTTTACTAAGCATTGTTAGATAGTTGTTTGTTTAATTTATGTAATTTGTTTTGATGTAGTTGTTTTGGTTTTTACAGTATAATTGCCAAAATTCAAAATGGACCTTTCCGCCTCGCCCTACCCTATTTGTATATCAAATCATTGAAACATATTAATTAGTTAAAATAATTAATTCTATCTTGTTTCATAGTATCTATTTGTTATTCTTAATTTATGCACGACACTGCTTTCCCAAAAGTCATTACAAGTTTTTTTTGAAGTCTATTATTACTATGGCATTTCATATAAAAAACAACGGCTTTAAAGTTCAGGATAATAAAATCATGTATATCGTATGGTGAGAAGTGCTAATTCTAATAAAACATTCCAACTATTTCTCATAAAATCTGTATACATTGTAGAAAAAACAACCCTATTAATTTTTCGTATAAAATCTGTATTATATTCGAAGTAATTAAGTTTAAGTAGGTCGATAGTAACTCACGTTATATAATAAACTTTCCATAATGTGCAACACATTAAATAAAATAGAAAAGAATTATATTTGTGATTTCATGAAATAATTTTAATGCAATTATGTCATGCACAGTATCATGGCCAAGTTTTATGCTGGCGATAAATTATTTGAATAAAAATATAGTTAAACCTTATCCTATCTCAATAAACGAGAATGAAAATATATAGGAGAGAGCTATGGAGCCGACGACGACCGCGGTTGCACGTAAGCATTGAATTGCCGGTCACGACATATGCGAATTTGAATATAATATGTGTAGTGCTACGGGAAGCGCATTCATGCTGAAAAAAGTGGCAGCTACACGTTAATTAATACCGAATCATAACGTAACTAGCTGTAAGTGGAATTCTGTCTTAAGGCAATTAAGGCATCGTGCCTTAAGGCAAATTGCTGGAACTTCCCGTACCAAAATTATTATTTTTTTAAAAACGATTGACATTTTTAAAAAAAAATTACTTCGAAAAAATAAGATGTTTAAGAAACTATAAATTGGACAAAAAATTACTTTTTTTTGAAAAAAAATTTTTTTTTAATTTTTTTTTTTTTATTTTTTTTTTTTTTTTTTTTTTGAAAAAATTTTTTTTTTTTATTTTGACATATTGTGGAAGATCTGAACTTTCTTTTCAAAGCAATCGTACTGCTTTAACTGCATAGGGACAAAATATAAAGCGCGTAAGCGCCGCGTCGCTGTCTAACGCATAAGCATTGGTACGGAACCCATAGGAATGTTAACAAAATGTATACTTATTGTTAAAATCTCTATAAAATTTCTGATAATTTGATGTGCATATGTCTAATGATCATTTTTGACCGCCAAATGGCTCATTTTTTTACTTTTTCCTCCATATCTCCGAAACCGCTAGACCTACCTTCATGAAAATGTTATCGATTCTTAATCTTGTCAATACAAGTGAAACGTTTTTTGAATTATTCAAATCGGACGCTCCGTTCTCTCAAAAACTGAGTTACCGTTTTCGGCACTTTTTGCCCCGTATCTTCGGAACGGCTAGACCCGCCTTCGCCAAAAACTAATCAGCATGTCTCCTTATCAA
This sequence comes from Ctenocephalides felis, assembly GCF_003426905.1. Classification (NCBI taxonomy): domain Eukaryota; kingdom Metazoa; phylum Arthropoda; class Insecta; order Siphonaptera; family Pulicidae; genus Ctenocephalides; species Ctenocephalides felis. The sequence goes on from NW_020538040.1 coordinate 138,863,917, forward strand.
TACGAATCGAATGTTTTTTGAATTATTCAAATCGGTGATCCGTGTTCCCGAAATCGTCGACGAAAATGTTGTACATACACACACGTACATACATACATACATACACACACACACACACACACACATACACACACACACACACACACACACACACATACATCCATTTTTCTAAGGTATGCCAAAATGTTCAGAAGAAACTCTGAAACGTAAAGATATATAAAAAATTTTCATTTTCGATTTTTTTGCGATTACTATAACTTACCCACGG
>NW_020538040.1:138865184-138904102 GCF_003426905.1 Ctenocephalides felis
GCAGGTCTAGCCGTTCCGAAGATACGGGGCAAAAAGTGCCGAAAACGGTAACTCAGTTTTTGAGAGAACGGAGCGTCCGATTGAATAATTCAAAAAACGTTTCACTTGTATTGACAAGATTAAGAATCGATAAACATTTTCATGAAGGTAGGTCTAGCGGTTTCGGAGATATGGAGGAAAAAGTAAAAAAATGAGCCATTTGGCGGTCAAAAATGATCATTAGACATATGCACATCAAATATCAGATATTTATAGAGATTTTAACAATAAGTATACATTTTGTTAACATTCCTATGGGTTCCGTACCAATGCTTATGCGTTAGACAGCGACGCGGCGCTTACGCGCTTTATATTTGTCCCTATGCAGTTTAAAGCAGTACGATTGCTTTGAAAAGAAAGTTCAGATCTTCCACAATATGTCAAAATTAAAAAAAAAAAAATTTCAAAAAAAAAAAACAAAAAAAAAAAATAAAAAAAAAAAAATTTAAAAAAAATTTTTTTCAAAAAAAGTAATTTTTGTCCAATTATAGTTTCTAAACATCTTATTTTTGAAGTATTTTTTTTTAAAAATGTCAATCGTTTTTAAAAAAATAATAATTTTTGGTACGGGAAGTTCCAGCAATTTGCCTTAAGGCACGATGCCTTAATTGCCTTAAGACAGAATTCCACTTACAGCTAGTTTTCAATGCAATCGTACTGCTTGGACTGCATAGAGACGAAATGTCAAAGCGCATAAGTGCAGCGCCGCCGTCTAACGTAAAAGCATTGGTACGGAACCCATATAAATGTAAAAAAATTTATACTTATTGTTTAAAATCTCTATAATCATTTTTGACCGCCAAATGGCTTTTGTTTTTACTTTTTTTATTAGATCTCCGAAACCGCTAAACCTGCCTTCATGAAAATTTGATCAATTTTCATCTTGTTAATACAAGTAAAATATTTTTTGAATTATTAGAATCGGACGCTCCGTTCCCTTAAAAACTGAGTTACCGTTTTTGGCACTTTTTGCCCCATATCTTTGGAACTACTAGACCTGTCTTCGCCAAAAACTAATCAGCACGTCTCCTCATCAATACAAATCGAATGTTTTTTGAATTATTTAAATCGCTTAATCCGTGTTCCCGAAATCGTCGACGAAAATTTGTATCCGCACACACACACACACAATACACACACATACATCCATTTTTTCTAAGGTATGCTAAAATGTTCAGAAGGTTTTGAAACGTAAAGATACATACAAATTTGCATTTTCGATTTTTTGGCGATTACTATAACTTGCCCTACGGGAAGTTAATAATCATAACTAGTGGCGCATGGCATCGTGCCTTAAGGCAAATGCTGGAACTTCCCGTACCAAAAACTGACTTTATTCTAAAAGCTTCAAAATTTTTTGAAAATTTTAGAAATTTCCATTTTTAAGAACGTTAAAATATTTAGCTTTTTGAAAAAAAAAAGACTTATTTGTTGGCGGGAATACCTCATCAGAAGTGAGCCCGACTCACACGTCAACGGTCCTTGGATCGATTCTTGGCAATTACATAAAAAATCTGAAAAGTTTAATAGAAATTGAATTATTGATTAGAAATATACAGAAATAGAATTAACTAGAATTTGAAAATGGTTAATTTGAAATTAGAATTGTGAATTGAATTTGAATAAAATTTGAATTATAATGTGAAGAACTAAGAAGAAAGCAATAATAGATTAGAATTGGGGAATAATTAGAAGTAAGCAGAAAAAAACAAGATTAAAATTCAAAAAGATCAGATTCAGAAGAATAAAAAAAGGTACTGAGAAAATCAGTTAGGAGAACGTTAAAGTTAAGGTAGAATAAGATATAAATAAAGATAGTATAGAATATATATGCAAGATAGTATAAAATATATAAAGATGATATAGAATATAAAAAATGCAATGTGGTAGGTGGCTAAATGCTCTAATTAAGTGAGGCCAATAAAAAAGGACTAGTTTAAAATAACTGGATTTTTTTTAATTTATTAACTTTTTTTTTTAAGCAATCGCGCTCCTTAACTGTTTTATTGATAAAATATCGAACTGCGTAAGCGCCATGCCTCAACCTACCGGACAAACATTGATACGGAACCCATAGAAATATAATCAAAATCTATACTTAATTTTGAAATATCTGTTAATTTGATGTGCATATGTCTAATAATCATTTTGACTGCCAGATGGCTTTTTTACTTATTTTTATCGGATCTCCAAAATCCGTGAATCTGCCTCTCCTAAAATTTAATCGGTTGTTTGTTTCGTCATTACAAATGAAATGTTTTTTGAAACATTCAATTTTGACGCTCCATTCTCTCTATTTTTTTTATTTATTTCTTATAACCAATCTGAACCTTGGTTTAATGAGGTTATTTGCTGACGAGTACAGGGCATTTTAGAAATTCTCCCAGTGGGGGAATATTGATTGTTAATTTATTAAATCTTGCGGCCACTTTCTTTTTAATCTTCTTCATAGGTCTCTCTAAAATTGAATAACCATTTTTTTAGCATTTTTTGTCCAGTATCTTTGAAACGGATGGACCTGCCTTTTCCAAAAACTAATTAGTATGTCCCCTCATCAATAGGAATCGAATGGTTATAGAATCATTCAAATCGGTTGAGTCGTGGCCTCGATATCGTCGACGAAAACACACACACACACATTTTTTCCTAATGTATGCCAAAATGTTCAGAAACCTTTTGAACATAGAGATATATAAAAGATTTCATTTTCATTTTTTTGTGATTACTATAACTTACCCTACATGAAGTTAATTATAACTAACAATTTCAGTTAAGTTTCAGCAAGTTTGCATTCTTTTAACACATTTTATTAGGCCACTAAAATTGTCATTTTGAATTTTGCATTATTTATAAAATTAAATATATTTTAAATTTTTAGTATACGTAGGGTAGAGTGGCGCACAAAGTTCCAATTTGACTTTAAGCGATTACATTTGAAAACAAAATCAATTACATCACAACAAATAGCACATATCAAACATACAACTATCTGACTATGTTCAGTAAAACTCCCAGTTAATTCATCATTGTTGAAATATGTGTTTTTTCTGTTTTTCAAAAATATGTCATTAGGCTCTTTGTACCCCATGGGTTAAAAGTAACATCTATCGGGCAAACATATACAATGCCTTATTTTTAATTTTAAAGGGATTTTACGAAATAATAGCTGCATTATTCAATCAATGCAAAATATAAATTTTTTGCGTACTTTTTTTACAGAGATAGCATTGTATAAAAACTCGATCTCGTATTTCGAAAGAAATGCTCATCAGCAGAGGTCGATTAATTTACTTTATTTATTGTAAAATTATTTTTTTTAATTAGTTTAAATTTTAATTTACTATGTTTTTATTGTTTACACTTTCATCAGGGTTAAGGCCCAAAGGTGGGTTCTTTTTTACCCCATCTACATGTAAACTTTCATAGAGGTTGTATTAAAAAAACTGTTGAATCTAACTTAGCAAGTAAAGCAATACATTTTATAAAATATTTAAATAAAATATACTTCAAATTTCCGCTTTTATCACAAAAGTGGCTCCCATTTTTCCAAACTTTAATCGTTTTTCAAATTTAAACCACTTATCGTAGGGCCATAATATTTTAGACCAAAAATTTATCACCATAAAATATTTCATTAAAAATATTTAGATGTTTCGAACAGTTTTTGAATTTTTGGCACAAACACAGTTTTACGATTTTTGGCCTCAACGACTTTAGAATGATTTGCATCGTCGTGAAAGCTTAAACTTAACAAGTCGGTATTTCTGTTGAAAACAGCAACTTTTTCTTTTTTCGGGAAGCTAAAAAACCATAATAAATCATTGAAATAGTCATCCTAACGAAGATTCTGAAAAAAAAATCAGGCTATTTTATATCCATATATGCAGACTTTCATGGAGATAAGTAGAAAGAGAAATATAAATATAACTAACTAATATAATATAATATAAAGATGTTTAATATAATTATATCCATGGTTTTATGGTATCCCTTTTTACAACCAAATATTTAATAATGATCGTGAGTTTTATTACATATTTTTTATCAAACATATTTCCATTACATCATGTGTAAACTTTTAATTTATTTTGAGCTTAATATACTGATGAACGTAAAAAAAATTGACGATAATATTGATATTTCCTGGTTATTACTATTTATATTTTTGACTTTATGCTTCTGTGCATTTCATGAAACGAACGATGGTCATTTGTTGGATTACTATCGTTTATTAAAACTATGTAAACTAATATGTGAATGTTTACACGATGCTGTGTAAATTCAATACCCGAAATGGTCAACAGTTGATCGTCGATATTAAATTTGGAAATGATATGACCAGTTAGAATTTCTAGGATATACAAATAGGCCTGACATTCGGCAGTCGGTTGACATATTTAAAACGGTATATGACGGTTCGTATTGGTATCGATATCTGAATTATTCTAAAAATGTTACTTTCAATAGTTATTAAATAGTTTTCTAGTAGTTTCAATAATTTAATTTTAATAGTATAGAGACATTTCTATATGATAATGAAAACACAATTTTAACTTTTCTCTATATATAATAACATTAATAATGAATTGAATTAAGAATTGAAATTATTATTAAATCTAATACATTTATCAATATTATTTTCACTATTTCCTATGAAATCTTAAGTATATGCTGATCGAGGATTACAATAAAAAATAATGTATATATATATATATATATATATATATATATATATATATATATACTTAAATATCAAATGGCAACAAGTAAGACTAAGTCTATGAAAACTATCAATCAGAATCATATTAGTCACAATAAAACGTTAAGTGGCTACACGTGCACATACAAAATAATATACAATTTAGACCTCAAAATGATCACAGAAAAAATATGTAAAGCTTTTATAAATTTCCATTCACAATTATAGATCAGTTTAACGACGTCCTTAAGGCACTATATGAAATGAAAAATTGTCATTAGTGAAATGTGATACGGATAATAACCGACACTATAACGATACTTTAATATAAGGTGTTGAAGATCGTTCTTCCATATAATATCATGTGTGCAATCATTTGCTGAACAAATAACAATCAATTTAGAAAAAAGAGCTATTTGTAGATGTTATATTTATAATTAATGACATGTCATTTACGCAATCAGGTTTATGTGGAAAATTTATCTAGAAATAAAATTATTCCAAGAGTTTAATATTTTTGGTATATAATATTTCATAAAATGGGAATATTAATAAAAAAAACTTAAAAAAATAATTTCCATATCATAAAAATTTTACCTTGAGCAATTACATTGTGAAAATCGAACAAATTATATTACAACAAATTACACATATCAAACAAACAACTATCTGAATATGTTCAGTAAAACTAACAGCAAATTAATCATTATAGAAATGTTTTTTTACTGCTTTTCAAAAATTTGTCACATAGTGCTTTGTACTTGATAGATGGGATAAAAAGACGGCTATGGGGCAAACAGGTCCAATGTCTTATTTTCAATTTGAAAGGCTCTTACAAAATAATAGCTACACTATTCAACAAATGCAAAATATATATTTCATGAATGCAAAGTATATATTTCATGGGTACATTTTTTAAGAAGGTAACAGTAATTGATTTATTTGTTACCACGATAACTGCATGCAACTATAATTTTTTTTGTTCGTCAAATATTCATATTATACTTAATAATACTTATAATTAGCAATACTTATAATCTGCAAGTTTTAACTGAAGGCAAACTTTAATTATCCTTTACCTTAAGATATCTTCAGTTGGCTTTAAAGTGTATAGTCAAATCTTTACCATTAATACCAATTAAAAAATTATCTACTTGTACATAAATAAAGCAATAATTACTAATTGATATAACTAAATATTTTAAAAAAAAACTCTATTAGCAAATAGGAGGGTCATTTAACAAGTACTTAGCCTCAACGCAACTTTTCGAACTATTTTGCAACCGTCGAAAAACCGTATTTTTAAATGTGACATTGGTGTACATTTAGGCTTCATTCTTGCATCGGAATACGGAATAGCGGGATGTACTTTACAATTTCATGAAAAAATAATTCTAAAATTTATTTATTGTTCAATTTAAAGTGACGAAGAATTGGTATTAGGATTTTTACAATTACATAGTCCACTGAAGATGGCACAAAACAATTTGTCGAAACGTATGGAAAAAATAAATATGTTTTAAAGTCATACAAGTTTTTAATTGATGTATTGCCTTGAAGACTAAATCTCACATATCTCAACATCAAAATTATAAAAATTTAGCATATATATATATATATATATATATATATATATATTGGGTTGTGCAAAACATAATGATTCGTGTTGCGGTAATCGGATCAACTAAGATTTGACTTGTCACCTGAGCCTCGGAGCGGTTGCACCGCGTTCACGCGTTACCGATTTTCTTATATCTGCAAAAACCGATTCTCTAACATGTGTTCTGTTTGTCTTGTATGATCCAAACATATTGTTACCTAATTCGGAATAATCCAACACGTATTTATTAAGCAAACATTAATCTGACAGCTTTGTATTCAAATTTTTATAGGTTGTCGGTAGTGTGAGGGAAGATTATTGAAATGTATATATACATATATATTAGGGCAGTCCTTAATATGGATGTTTTGAATTGCTCTGCTCCCAGTGGCTTAAATGCTTCCAAATTGATAAAAAAATCTCTTAAAGTTTTAACTCTTAATATTAACTTTGAGATAGTCCGCACGCCAATCAAAGTTTTCTGGTTCTTCTTTCTAAGTAAATACTGATTTTATAAAAATATCAAATTTTGTTGTTAACTTTTTATTTATGATTAATATTAGCAAATACAATGTTATTCTCAAAATTTGATTTACTTGTCGCTGAGTAATAAAATTTTAAAAAACAAATGGGATTTTACCAATGTTATTTCCATAAGAAACTTTGGAGTGCGGTCTATCTTATTAGGCAAAATCAAAACGAATAGCATGTCTCGATGAGAAGAGCTTTTTTAAATATGTTTATTTATTTTATTTTTATTTTCTTTATTTAATATTTATTAAAAAAAATATTGTCATATAACTTGTTGTTATAATAAATATATAACTTGCTATTAAGGAATAATTTCATTTCTTATGTTTTTCTATGATTTCTTTTAATTATTTGTATGCACTAAAGATGAGTCAAATTAGTACCCAAAACGTTTGATACTACAATAAAGACATTTTTAATAACTAAAATTGTTCAATTATTGGATGGATGACCAAGAACCAATTTATTTATTATTTATACTGTGTATATAAGTAAAAGTCTAATAATATTTTTAGAAACATAATTTAAATGCTTTGAAACGTTTCCATAAATAAGAATTCTTATTAACAAATATATTTTCTATATAATCATGATTTCAACAAAAATATAATTTATTCCCATAAAAATTCACAGAACTTAACAGAAACTATGATAAATCATCTAAACTATGATAATAGTGGTATATCTGTTTTGGAATATTTTGTTACAAATTTATTAAAAAATCCAAACTAGAAAAATACCTTTTGATTAATTACTCTCAAGACCATTCGTTAGTATTTGTAGGCATATTGCTTGAATATTTATATTTATAGTTCATATTAATAACTCCATGTTATTGCTCATTTTTAATTTTTATCAAAACATTTTTTATTTTGTGGATAAGTTGCTTATACATATCAAAAGTTTATTGTTGTTTGTTATTATGTTATTTTTAGATAATCTATGTATATGTATTTGCACTAAACAAGAGTTAAACCGAGATTCGAAACGTTTGCAAGTTTATTAAAAAAAATCGAGTGTTTCGGAGAATAGCATTCAAATTTGTGAAAAATAAAAATACACATTGAAAAATATTTATTCTATTTATTTGAATACTATATATGTGACATCATTCAACTACTCAAACGTAAATTATTTAGTATCTAAATAGTATGATTTATTTAGTATATATTTTTTTACATTTTTGTAAGAGTGTAAAATATCCATGAAAATCAAATTCGGTAAAATCATAATACAAATTCACTTCAACGCTCTTATTATTCAAACGTCAATAAATCATTTTTGTTGGAGTTTTGATATACATATCCCCATTGTGCGTTTGTAAAATAACACTTCATTATTGGCAACTTCGACAGGTGGAGAAATATTTGCAGATATGCATAAAAAAACAAATATTTGCAAACAAACGGAAGTCACTATAGTTATTTTCCTGCCAGTATTAAATCAGTCGAACGTTCGATGTAACTATAAATATGCATATTTGTTACTAATCCAGAGGTTTCCAACCGGAAAATTTTTCATAATAATTGATGATTCCTGTGGTAAAATATTTATTACAAAGTTGTTCAAAAATCACTTCACTATCTTTATTACGGTAACTATCTTCCTCAGTAAAAACTACCTACATTAATTCAGGGGTAGACATTTTCTTTTGACCATTATTATTTAATATTTTAAAAATATCTTTGTTTCAAAATATTGTATTAATAATCATATTTTGTTGAACCAAAAACAATGGTACATAATTTCCTATTTTTAAATATTTATTCGTATTAACTTAATTAAATAACATTGCCGAAACGTAAAAAAAATTATTTTTTTTTTAAAAAAAAAAAGAAGACCATTAGTAAAGAATAAAAATATATAAACTTAATGTATGTAATTGTAGAAAAACTTAATATATGTAATTGTTATTAATTTTTTTATGTTTATTTTTTATTTGGAAAAATTTCTAAAAAAATTGCACAAAATCCTAAGTAAGTTAGTTGGATCTTTAAGGAGCAAGAAGGACCTATTTTGATTTGATTATCGTACGAAAAACTATTATTAATTTAAAAGGTATTTTTGAGGTATCTACAAAATATTAATTGTAATGCTTTGTAACACATGATATTTCTTATAGAGTTCTTATTCTTTTTTTATTTTTATATTTATTAATTTAGGCTTTTGAACTGTGGATCATTTATTTATTTATTTATTTATTTTATTTATTTACATATATACATTATTTTCATATCTCAGTCAGACAGAGGTGCCTGGTATGAGAGATTATGAAAAACAGTTTTCATATTTTATATATGCGGTTCATTTGACTATTTTATTAATATAATATCTATTATAATTAAAATATCTCATTTAGCCCTTGAATACATTTCTTTACAGACCAGAGTTATTATAGAGTTGAGAAAATTATCTTTGTGAAGTCTATGGTGAAAAATAGTTGAATAAAATGTACTGAACAAATAATATTATAATGAATTATAAAATATTATAATAAATACAAGTCTGAAATGAAAATATTCATCATCAAAATCACTCTCAAAATATCACGTACGTAGTTCCTTGAAATAGGTACCTCAAATTTTTAATTTCTATACGCAGAATTTATTTTCCGCCAAAATTTAGTTTTGCGAAGATTTAAGTGATATTCTCAATTCTTATTCTTTTTTATAATATTATATTATTTAATTATTATAATAATAAATTATAATATTATATTATTAAAAATCAGTTGCCATTTTTTTTTTTTATTAAGCTTTATTATCGTTGAGATTTAGAAGCATAAACTTATAATATCATCATTGCCATTCAAATGCACTGATGTAATAAATTTCAATCGCGATAAAAAATATAAATGATTATTTTTTGGTGACAGTATAAATGTTGGTAATCTCTGCGAAAAAATGAAACATTTGTGTGGTATCATTGAAAACCAATGTTCCGCCATGTACATACACACATCATTCCATTGCAAAGCCTGCCGTTTCCGATTTTTAGTGGTTCCGATGATTTAGTGCCAAATTTAATCCGTGTATAGGCTGCACTGTTGTAAATAAATCGTGTAAAAAATCACGACGACACAGTGGAATACAAAAGTTTAGTCGAAATCTATGACAAACGCGATTTTGATTTATATTCGGCTGTACAAAATGGTATTAATTATTCTATTGTTACATTAATATTGAATGAAACAAGTCTATGTTGGATCAAATTGCTCACTTATTTTAATACTTAGAACAGATGCAAGAATCTCAATTTTGCAACTACAAGGTTTTATTAAGGTCAGCTGGTCCTTTTTACCCCATCCACACGAAAGCAATATTATAGCTGATAGCGACTTTTCTTGATTTAAGGCAATAGCTATTTGCTCTCTATTTTCTAATATTGTTAAGAAATTTCTAACTTGTATTAGACAAGTTGTGGTGAATACTGGTGATAGAGCTTTTTACTCGGGGATCTTATTATTGTTACTGACAATAATAATAGTAGTTATTACTTGGATTTATATTTGCATAAGTGATTAGACAACAATATATTAAATACGTTCTTGAATGAACTAAATTTATCCAACTATAAATTAAACCACTATTTTGTTCAAATCGTTTTCTACGTATAATTATTGTAATTCTCACATTTTGTAGAATTTAGTAGATTACAACTTAGTACAATACTTTTCATATAACAAATACATTTCCATTTTGTGCAACCTTTTGGCGACAATGCCTATTGTCGTTACAATATATTACTGAATAATAGTAATATTCGAATTGTATAACACACTTTTGCTAAATATCCTTATAAAAGTAGTTCTAAATACTTCCATAAGAATCTTGTGTTAATTATTTTAACATTTTCTAAAAATAATCTTACTGTCTGTCAATAATCGTTGTTAATAACCCCCGCTCTATCATAAGTTAAAAAAAGTGACACAAAGAGGAAGGACAACCTTTCATGTCTTTATCAAAACAGAAACAAATATGTTAAAAAAAATCTAGGTACTAGTTTTAAAATCCCACTACATAAGCCATAATATACCAAGAATAGTTTTGATCTTTGTTCAAATAATAATAAAACAAACCCACTACTTGAACTTAGATAATTTTTCAAATGTAAAATATTACGAATTATATGTCAAACAGACCACACGATCCAAATGTTTTTTTTATTATATTTCATTTGATCGGCAATTAGAACTTAAGGGTTTATGAGCTGTTGTAATGAATACCTTACAAATTACTTCAGTTTCTTTATATATTACAAGCCAAAAAGTTGTCCTATCTCTATATGATAAATTTTTATTATTTTTTCTGTAATAATGATAAATTTTCATTGATGGTATAGCAATACTGAGTAAGGGCAATACTGAAAACATATTGCTATCTATGTTTCCAGGTGCCAACTGATGTCACTCCTGCTTGACATCAGACTGCACGAAACGTGTATCGAACGCCGGACTTCTGATTTAAATCCCCTTGTTCTAGACGATCCATTTTTAACCTTTTTTGGTTCACCTTTTTTGTCATAGTTTTCTACATTTTGTATTTCAAAATACTGCTTTTATGTTACAGTATTATTTGTTCCGGCTTTGAGTTTACTTTATTTTCTGTTTTCATACAAGTGGTTGATCATATGCGTTCTTTTACAAGATTGACAATCTTCTACAAGGTAGCTCAACCATAAAGTCAACGCATGATGCTCTGATTTGAATTACTAAATATTTGCAAAAAAATCTTTTGAATACAAGTTCAATTTGCTCTTCACTATATTTTTCTTAGTACATCTATCTTTCGCTCATGAATGAAAGGCTTTATGAATGGCATACGCCGAAACTGGTTACAAATAGATGGATTAAGGTCAGTCTGTTTGGTACGCCGGAGGAAATATTTGTTGATTTTGTTAGAAAAATGATCGCTGTGCAGAAGTAAACGGTTTGTGTTGTGGCATCATATTGAATATGTTCCACGATAATGCACAATGCAGTTCAATCCAATGATACGCCATTACTGGCATCGTCGGACACGTGTTCGGCATACAGTGTGAAAGTTAGCCTTTGACTCCGAATTCGACGGTATCTGCTTTATAAATAGCTTTTACCACTTCGAATGTTATAGAAGTTATCGTAACACAAGATGTATGCGCGATCGAAAGATGGAACTGAGGAAAGTTAACAATGCCGAGCGATTTATTGTCAAGTATCAGGACGATTCGCTTTGCTGCGGCCGAATATTTATTACATATAGACCGGCGCAATGTTCATTGACGACCACCTATATATTTATTTGAATGAGCTCTCCCAAATATTACTTAATAAATGCACTTAATATAGGTGGTTCACAGACAATACCTCTGCTATTAAGTTGCTGTGAAGTAGTATCATAATTAAATCCATTGCTTATACGGTGTTCATCTATAAGGGTATTGCAGGATCGTTCCAATCAGTATCAAGCAGTAGTGATATATGTGCTTATTTAAAAATATAGATCTAAATATGATTTCAAGTAAAATTTTTCGGAGTATTGCTGCATGTAATCATAAATTTGATTACATTTAGAAATATTTACATCACAATTAGCAAAGAAAATCAAAAGGTTATGTTCTAAAATTGCCATTATAAAATCGAAATAAATAGTCTGAACTGTACTGCAAATAATTACTAAGTGTATATTAATGTCATTTTTTTTAAATTTCTCAATGTTTCTTAAAATTTCGGAGTTGTTTGCATATCATATATACGGTTCTAAATACAAAATCGCATTTTATGCGAAAAATTTCGATAAAAATCTAACTATATATTATACAACACTTCATGCTAATTATTCAACAAATCCAAATTATTTTAAAGTACATATTTTCTTAAGTGCAAGATATTCAAAACATTTTAGTTTTTGTCGGCTCTCATCGATCTTCAGAGCAAAATTGATTCATTCAATTGATCATGCATTATTTTGTATTTCTGATTTTTATATTTTATTTTATTTTAACTCTTTTTATTTTATATTCAGTTTATCGTATTTTTTGTGTTATTTCTTCTTTTGCACATATCAATTTTGTAAATAAGACATAAAATAAATTATAAAAAAATCTTTGGCAAACGTCTATAAAACCATTGTTTCAATGTTATTAGAATATTTTTCAATCCTTGTTGATCCATTTAAATCATATATCAAAAATATAGTCATGTATGAAGTGGCATTGCTTCATTTTGAAAAATTACAAAAACCCATTTTGGTTAAACTTTAGCCAAAATGTTCTGAGTTTTCTTTATTCTAAATTAGAATCTAACATCAAGTTATATTTCTTCATTATTTAAAATTACAACAATATTCTGTTTTAGAATTTATTCAGCAGTTCTCAATTGTTGTTGAAGCAGGTTATATTCATAGAAGGTATTCGCTACTAAAAATGGCAAAAATATTTTGGATTTAATTTTATTCAAAAATTTTGTAAATTTTTAGACCTGGATTATATTCAGATATCGTTTTCTTTCTTCATTATTACAAATATGTTTTTTGGCTTTAATTTTATTCAAAAAGTTTTCATTTTTTGTTGTTCTACATTTAATTCAGATATAGAAGACAAAATACTACTTACATCTAGATTCAAGTTAGAATTTGAGATAACTGATTTATGTTGCGCAAATAAAAACTCTTGACCATACCAGAAAAAAATATGTGGTCGACTGGTGGATCTACAGACATCCCAATATGGGTTTGGTTTGGGTACTGAACCCTAGAAACGATTGGTCATTACCGACGTATCCACTTTCGGTCTGTCAAGTCCATAACTTTGCAGACAATTTATGCGAAAATTATAATTATATCTCTTTCGTCGTCGCGCAACATGTTAGCTCGTCCTCGTGGCGATTGAATCGCTTGAGGACTAGTTAAAAACCGTAACTTTTGGTGAAGTCTCGTACTTAATTATGCGCATAAATGTGCAACCAGATGAACAGATGTTGCGAATTCTAATTCTACGTGTTTGGGTGTCCGACTTTGTAAGTTTTAGACGATATTCAGTTGAATAAACAATATTTAAATTAACTGCATAATGAAGCATGCTTAACTGTCCACACGCATTTGGGAGTAACTAAGTAGGGCGTGTGGAATTATTTGTATATTTATTATAGCAAAAATTCCTTTTGTAATAAATTGTGTTCAACGTGTTATAAACAACTAATAAACTAGTTGTGTTCGGCGAAATCATCAATATTTTATAATGAAATATTATTTAAATATTCAAAAAGAAAATTATGTTGAACTGCATTTGTGAAATTTTTTGACAAGAGGCATTCAAAAGATTTTGAGTGATTCATGATTTATTTTTATGATTTTTTAACTAATAATCTTACAATTATATATATTTTATACTAATTATTCAGTACTTGATTGCATAAAGTATCTTTCCATATTACAACCAAAAAACAAGTGGCATCGTGTTTTAAGTCAAATTTTTGGAGAAAATTAGATTTTTGGGAATTTTGAAAATTTTGTAATAATTGAATTTATCTAAAATTTCTGAACCGTTTTCAAAGCAATGGCGCTACGTAGCTTTTCTAGAGATAAAATATCGAAGCGCATAAATGCTCCATTGCAATCTAAGGGATGAACATTAGTACAGTATCCATACAACTTGTACTTATTATTAAAATATTTATAAAATATTTGACAATTTGATGTACATATGTCTAACGGTAATTGTTGACTGCCAAATATCAATTATTGAAACTTTTTTAACCGTTTATCCGAAACCGCTGGACCTGCCTTTTCAAGAATTTTATCAGACTTTCACTTCATCAATACAATTTTTTTTTTCATTCATTCAAATCGAATGCTCCGTAACCTCCAAAGATGAATTACCATTTTTGGCACTTAAAAAATTTGGTATCGATTATAATCTTGCGTTATGGCATCTGGCAACCAAAATTATATGAAGACCAGATTTTACTTCAAGCATTGGCAACTTTGCAAGATCAAATGCCCTTTCCATCTCAACTGAATCTAACCAAATATTTGATGAGGATAAACCTCTTGCATGCTTGGCAAGAAAGCAACAGCTAAAATTAATAAATTCTATGTTTAATATTTTATAATACATAGTTTAAAATTAATGTAATGAAACTAATTGTAAGGTAATGTGACTTTAATGTAATGAATGTATTACAAAGTTATTATTTGTTCTCATTTGGTGAAGCATTTGTCACACTTGCTTCAAGGAATTAAGAAAGAATCATAACAATGTGAAAACTTTCTAAAAAAATATGAAACAAATTTTTTACAAGAAGAAATAAAAGAAGGTCCTACTGATGTTGTTTTTGAGAAGCGTGAACAGCATTGGTGTCGTGGCTCACCAGTCATGTAATACAAATGATCGAAGAGTTTTTAACACATCTAACGCTTCACAACAAAACTATACCACTTCTAATATGCCTCCGCAAAGTCAATATCTTCATCCTCAACAAATGCTTTAAAAATTAGCAGAACCGTCAATAAGAATAGAGGCAATAGTGTGACAAAATCCTAATCCAGGTTATCTGCAAGAGGTAATCTCATTTAATTCATCTCAGTAATCACAAGCGACTATTAAAACAATTTTAAACAACGAAAATCTATTGCTGATTAATTCATTTTATAATATATCCTTTATAATTAATTCTACGAACTTTGTTTTTATTTATTTGGTTTGTACTAAAATTTTTTGGTTTTTAATTTTCATTTGTATAGTCCTCAATATTTTCGACAGTGTGAAACAACCGAATTGAATGATTCAAATAGCATTCAAATTTTTCGAAAATTTAAAAAAAAAATTGATTTTTGAGAATTTTGAAATTTATTTAGTTGCTTTGTAGACAAAATATCATAGCGCGTAATTGGTAACACATAGAATTGTAAACAAAATTTGTGCTTATTATTAAAATCTCTATAAAATATCTGTCAGTGTCAACATTTTTCCAATATTTTTTTTAACTCACCGTAGTGTAAGTTATTGTAATCGTTCGATAATTCAAAATGATAATTTTTGCATATCTTTACGTTTCAGAAGTTACTGAGCATTTTGGCATGCCTTAGAAAGATACAAATTTTCGACTATTTTAGGAATACAAATCAACCGATTTGAATAATAAAAAAAACATTCGATTTGTAATGATAGGGAGACTTGCTGATTAGTTTTTGACAAAGGCAAAATTTCGAAAGTTTACTCAAATAAAAATATAAACTTTTAGATTACGTTAGAGGGAAATATTTATAAATATTTGGAGTATTCTTATGTATTTATATATAAACCAAAAATTTGCAAAATAATGCAAAAAAACATAAAATGAAATAAAATGAAATCTCTGTAACTAATGAGAAAATATGAATTATTCAGATATTACCATGTAAGTAAAATCAATACAGACTACTATATTAATTATATTTCTAATTTAAACTTCTATATCCTAAATTAGAATCTTCTCTATAGAACAAATTTAAAATTTGGTAAAAAAAAATTTTTTATACTCTGATGCTCAAAACAATGTTGATCTCTAAATCTTAATAAAAATGTGATTATATGCATCCGATTTTTTTAATTTATCTCAAACCAGAGTAACATAACTTTCTAAAAATTTAATAATCTTTAGAGCCTATAAAGTTACAATTCACGCTTATTAATTTATAATTATAAAATGCATTTCTTTCGAAATGGCAGTATACGTTATTTGCTCCTGTCCTACATCCAATGGGCTACCGAGACATATTGGCCGATTTTCAAAAAATTTTATAATTGAACTGCTTCTCATAGGCCTATAATATTTCTAGGTGTTTGGTTTGACTATCAACCTTAACACTATACAAAGTTAGAATTGAGAACGTCTATCAAATTGCTAGTTAAACGTGTCCCTTGTTTACTCACAAAATTTCCTGAAATAGAAAATTCTCTCATACTTGCAACCAAATTATGCTTAATTGTTTTTAAAGTCCGATATAATAGTTCTAAGTTTTTTTGTTCTTTATTTTGTTGCTTCTAGGGTTCAAAACTCTTTGTTTTTAAGTTTAAGTTACTTCTTCAAGAAGTCAAACTGATTTAAATTAATATATACATTGTTATAAAAATCTCAATTAATATATACATTAGTCAAAAGATAACACAAAACCATTCTGGGAACCATTGTAGACTGATAAGATTCCAAATGCTATTGAACCGATATGATTTCAGGAATCAAAACGCTTTCATCTTTTTTTTATATTTTCGAATTACATAATTTTTGCCAAAAAAACGGTTTTTAAAACCGGTTTTTGAAAGCCGACAAACCCTAGTTGTAACACTCACCGGAACGAATAGTACCGATAAAAAAATGACAATTATACCCAATTATGATAATTAATTTTTAACTTTTTTTTAACGACTTTCATGAAACTTTGTATTATTATAATAAGGTTGATGGTATTAACGAACATCGTAAAATACTATAGGCCTATAAAAAGATTTTTCATTCTGTCAATACATGTGATACGTTTTTTTGAAAAATTAATTTCAGACGCTTCATTCTCTCAAATACTAAACTGCTATTTTTTGCACTTTTATCTTCGAAACAGATTGACCTGCCTCTGCCAAACCTAAAGAGCACGTCATCCCAGCAGAAGGAATCGAATGTAATAAATAATTCAAATCGGTTGATCTGTGTTCAAAATTGTATTCTGGGACACAAATTGTATTCAAACATACACACACACATTTATTTATATTTTATAAAATATGCCAAAATGTTTAGAAACCTTACGTATATATATATGTACATATGTATAAATTTTTATTTACTATTTTTCCGCGATTACTATAGCTTACTCTACGGAAGTTAATAAAATTTATATAAAATGTATTCTTATTTAGATTAGTTCATTAAAAATATATATTGCTATTGAAATGATAAAACCTGAAAAAGAGTAAAATCTGAAATTTAATGTTAATTTAATATTAATGTATTTATTATTCTGTTATTCATACCATATCCTCCAAGTTTTTAAAATTTGATGTTAAAATCTTACTGGTCTCACAGATCTCCGGTAGGTTTTTGTTGTCCGATCCTATAGTTAGGACTCCACTTTGTGGCAGCATTTCGTTGCATTTTGCGGCGGACACATTTTTTAGCTTCTTCTGACTAAAAAGTAAGAGTTTGATAATTAGAAATACAAACTTCTTTATAATATATTTATAATCTTGTTTTTACTGAACTTAAGAGAACAATTTCATTCTATTTTCTTTTGATAATAATTGTTTTTCTATGATTATAAAATTTCAACATAAAATTCAATGTTCATGAGAAAATAATAATTTTTTTCAATAGCAATAATGAAAATAAGCAAAATAAGCAAGAATATCAATTTGTGTTTGATTTGAGAAATATAAATCAATGGAACCACAAAATTATTACTTTAAGCAATATTTTTACTACTGTTTACAACATTGCTAAATATTTTTATACAAATCATAATTGTTGCAACTTTGCTATTTTCGCGAAGGAGTGGTATTTTAGATGGTTTTAAAATTATAAATGTTAAACACATATTTTTGGTGATGCAACAATTATGATAATAGCAACAATTGTGATTTGTATAACATTAAAAATTGCCATCAATTAAATTAGCAATTACAAGATAGTCCAATCGCGGTATATATTTATATATATATATATATATATATATATATATATATATATATTTGTAAAATTTTTTGCAGCCCAACCGTCGAATTAATATATATATATATATATATATATATATATATATATATATATATATATAATATAATAAATATATAAATTTTTGGTTTACATACAAATGCATGAGAATACTCCAAATATTTATAATGATTTCCCTCTAACGTAATCTGAAATTTTATATTTTTATTTGAGTGAATTTTCGAAATTTTGCGGCCTTTGCCAAAAACTAATCAGCGAGTCTCTCTATCATTACAATTCAAATGTTTTTTTAATTATTCAAATCGGTTGATTTGTGTTCCTAAAATCGTCGAAAATTTGTATCCGAACACACACACACACACACACACATAAGCATCCATTTTTTTCTGGGGTATGCCAAAATGCTTAGAAACCTCTAAAACGTAAAGATATGCAAAAATTATCATTTTGAATTATTATTACAATAACTTACCCTACGGTAAGTTAAAAAAAAATATTGACATTGTAAGTACAAATTTTTTGTACATTTCTATATGTTACCAATGTTTATCTATTAGACTGCGACGCGGCGTTCACGCGCTTTGATATTTTGTCTCTAAAGCAAATAAATAAATTTCAAGATTCTCAAAAATCAAATTTTTTCAAAGTTTTCGAAAAAATTGAATGCTATTAGAATTATTCAATTCGGTTGTTTTATACTGCCGAAAATATTGAGGACATGTTTGAACTATACAAATGAAAATGAAAAATTAAAAATCTTAGTACAAACCAAATAAATAAAAACAAAATTCGCAGAATTAATTATAAAGGATATAATATATAATGAATTAATCAGCAATAGATTTTCGTTATTTGAAACTGTTTTAGTAGTCGCTTGTGATTACTGAGATGAATTAAATGAGATTACCTCTTGCTGATAACGTGGATTAGGATTTTGTCACACTATTGCTTTTATTCTTATTGATGGTTCCGATACTTCTTAAACCATTTGTTGAGGATGAAGATATTGACTTTGCAGAGGCATATTAGAAGCGTTAGATGTGTGAAAACTCTTCGATCATTTGTATTAGATGACTGGCGAGCCACGACACCAATGCTGTTCACGCTTCTCAAAAACAACATCAGTAGGATCTTCTTTTATTTGTTTTTGTAAAAAATTTCTTTCATCTTTCTTTAGTAAGTTTTCCCATTGAAAAGATTCTTTCTTAACTCCTTGAAGCAAGTGTGACACAACTATTTCGACAAATGAGAAAAAAAAAAATTTAATACATTCATCACATAAAAGTCACATTATCTTAGTTTCATTACAATAACTTTAAACTATGTTTTAAAAATATTAAACGTAGAATTTATTAGTTTTGGTTGTTGCTTTATTGCCAAGTTCGTAAGAGGTTTATCTTAAATTTCAACATAAAATTTAATATTCATGATAAAATAATAATTTTTTCCAATAGCAATAATGAAAATAAGCAAAATAAGCAAAATAAGCTAGAATTGATGTGTTTGATTTGTGAAATAAAAATCTATGGAAACACAAAATTATTATTTTATAGCAATATTTTTACTACTTTTTACAACTTTGCTAAATAAACTATTTTCGTGAAGGAGTGGTAATTTTAAATGATTTTAAAATTATATTGTTCAAATAAATATTTTTGGTGATGTAACAATTATGATAATTGCGACAATGTAATTAAATTAGCAATTAAAAGATAGTTCGATCGCAGTATATTATATATATATATATATATATATATATATAATTAATTATATAATTATATATATATATATATATATAATTAAGATCTGATTTATACCTCGCCATTGACGTTTACATTAGATTACATCAATAATCAAAGGTAATTAAATTCTAAATTAACCCTTTGCTTCATTAGGCTCTAGTTAATTTTGTGATTACAGTTTACGGTGATTTAGGAGGTAAATCTGAAAACGAATGATTTACAGACTTTCAAATGATGTTGCTGGATTACTCCTATTTATAACAATAATAAATTGATAGGTATTATTTTTAAACTTAATGTATATGAGATATATTTGTTATGTTTGATGTTTTACTGATACCTATATTTTTATACGTTATCTTTTTTTTTATTCTCTTTGGTATGGTATATATTAATTTTTAATTTAAGTTTAACAAGGTGTTTAAATAATTTTTTTGCGGCATTCTTGTGTAATTATCTTAGAACTGATAAATATAGGATCATATCTATTGTCGAATTGTCCAGGATTAATACTATTTACTATATCTTGGTATTTACTTTTGAAAATATTGCATCTAATATTTCAAGAATATGTTTCAACGCCAAACAAAAATTTTAATAAATATTTATGTGTGTGTATATTGCTTCTAAATAAAACGTCATTAAAAATTGTATCTAAAATAAAAATATGCTTTACAAAAATTTCATATATATTTATAGTTATTAAATTAAATTTAATATATACAAATAAAATTAATAAATTTTTAATAAAATAAATACGGGCCATTTCAAAGTTATTTCAAATAGAACATAATAACACTATCTCAAATATAGATCATAATAAGCAAAATTATTGTTACTAATAAATACTAATCTAATGTAGTTAAAATATTTGTAATTATATCGTTTAATTTTATATAAAAAATGTTTGGCTTCTTAACTAAAACTAAAATGTTTAAAAAGCAATCAAACAAGTAAAATTATTCTTACCTAGCGCAAAGTCTTTTAATGCTTTGTACTTGTTGGAAAAATTGAACCATAATAATGTTTTTTCCTGAGTTGTTTCTTTCTCACAAATCTATATTAAGAACATTTTAACAATAAGCAACATGTTTTTACCACAATAATTTTTAAAAATAAATTTTGATTCGGTTTTTAATATTTAGTAAAATAATCAGAATACTGTCATTTCAATTGTTTTGAGTTTGAATCAAATCAAATGACAACCTTCGAGAATTTTGTGTCAAAATAAAGATTGTTCTAGAAATCTACGAATTTAATTTTATATAAAAAAATTAATTGGATTCTTAACTAAAACATAAATATAATCATAATGTTTAAAAACCAACCAAATAAGTAAAATTATTCTTACTTGACACAAACTCTTTCAATACTCTTTAGTGATTGGAAAAATTTAATCATAATATTGTTTTAACATTTTTGAATTGTTTTTGCATTACACAGCTAAATCAATAACATTTTAACAAAACCCAACATGTTTTTATCACAATAATTTAGAAAAATAAATTTAGATTTGGTTTTTACAAAATAATCAGAATACTATCGTTTCAATTGTTTTGAGTTTGAATCAAATTAATAAATGACAACCTTCTACAATTTTGTGTCAAAATAAAGATTGTTCTAGAAATCTACAAATTTAATTTCATATAAAAAATTAATTGGATTCTTAACTAGAACATAAATATCATGTTTAAAAATCAATTAAATAAGTATAATTATTCTTACCTGGCACAAAGTCAATCAATACTTAGTTCTGGTTGGAAAAATTCGACCATAATGTTGTTTTTATATTCTTGTATTGTTTTTTCATCACACATCTAAATCAACAACATTTTAACAAAAAAACAATGTGTTTTTAACACAAGAATTTTGAAAAATAAATTTTGATTTGGTTTTTAATACCTAGGCAAAATATTCAGAATACTGTTGTTTCAATTGTTTTGAATTTGAATCAAATTAATACATGGCACTCTTGTAGAATTTTGTTTCAAAATAAAGAATGTTCTAGAATTCAACAAATGTATTAATCATTGCATCAATATCAAGTAAGTTCTTATAGTGCAGTAAACGGAGCGTTTTAGGTCTGAATTTTTTTACTGTGCTCCGAATTGAATGAAATTTTGGAATTAGGTTCATCTTACCTTCAAATTCAAAAGTGAAAACAATTCGGGTTGCGCCATCACCACCCGGGGGGGTGACACCCCTTCTAAATTGTGTAATTACATTTTTTTAAAATAACGTCGGAAATCGATAGAAGAACTAATTATAAGAAAAAAATGTCTTATATAGTTTTTCAAAAAAACTAATACTTTTCAAGTTACTGGCCACTGAAAATTCATATATTTTTGGCGTTTTTCTTCGTTTTTTTGCAAATATCTCCTAAAATATACATTTTAACGAAAATCATGTAATGAACAAAATAATGTCAATAAAAATCTTAATAAATCGGTATTACATAAAGTGTTCTAGGAAAAATATTAAGCAAGATTTGAAAGAGCAAAGTCGTTTTTTATTTCGTTCAAGATTTAATTGTTGTATTTAAAGCCATCTAGTGTCGAGGTTTTACATTTTATGCATTTCGGTGAAATTGGGTTTTATAGTACTCAACATAAGCTTTAAAACGAATGCTGTTACAAGTTTTTTGCGTGTAAAATGAGTGAGCTATCATGCAAATAAGAAACATATACGAGGTTTTTTTCTTTTAAATCATATGGTTTAATGAGCGCCATTTCCACCAGATTCAAAGTAATTCACATTCCATCTATAATTGACTTCATTATAGACATCTTGATGGATTCTAGCAGATTCACTACTTTAGTACAAACTATTTTCAGAAAACTCACGATTTTATAAAAACTTTATTTTCCAATTTGCGCGGCCGCGCAGTCTTTAAACATTCATAACTCTATCAATTTTTGTGTGAAAGAAAAATAATAAAAAAACAATAAAAAGCCAGAAAGATTCCCTTGATTTTTATCTATATGCTTTTATGCGTATCTTTATTTCTTTTTGAGATATAATGAAAATAAGTTCGATTTTTAAAAAAATTGGAAAAAAAAGTTTTTATAAAATTGTGAGTTTTTTGAAAATAGTTTGTACTAAAGTAACGAATCTGCTAGAATCCATCAAGATGTCTATATTGAAGTCAATTCTAGATGGAATGTGAATTCCTTTAATTCTGGTGAAAATGGCGCTCATTAAACCATATGATTTAAAAGAAAAAAACTTTGTATATGTTTCTTATTTACATGATAGCTCACTCATTTTACACGCAAAAAACTTGTAACAGCACTCATTTTAAAGCTTATGTTTAGTACTATAAAACCCAATTTCACCGAAATGCATAAAATGTAAAACCTCGACACTAGATGGCTTTAAATACAACAATTAAATCTTGAACGAATTGAAAAACGACTTTGCTCTTTCAAATCTTGCTTAATATTATTCCTAGAACACTTTATGTAATACCGATTTATTAAGATTTTTATTGACATTATTTTGTTCATTACATGATTTTCGTTAAAATGTATATTTTAGGAGATATTTGCAAAAAAACGAAGAAAAACGCCAAAAATATATGAATTTTCAGTGGCCAGTAACTTGAAAAGTATTAGTTTTTTTGAAAAACTATATAAAACATTTTTTTCTTATAATTAGTTTTTCTATCGATTTCCGACGTTATTTTGAAAAAATGTAATTACACAATTTAGAAGGGGGGTCACCCCCCCCGGGCGGTGATGGCGCAACCCGAATTGTTTTCACTTTTGAACTTGAGGGTAAGATGAACCTAATTCCAAAATTTCATTCAATTCGGAGCACAGTAAAAAAATTCAGAGGTTATACCCTTTTTTCCTCTCCGTTTACTGCACTATTAATAATGTAGAATAATGTGAAATAAATTTTGCTGAAAAATTAGTAAGAAAATATTTTCAGTATTACAATAAGTATAATAAAGCAATTATAGAATATATAGAAAATATGTGAATTTGTGATGATTTCTTAAGAACATTAAAAGATATTTGGAAAAATTATGAGGATAATCTATAAGGTTATTGTAACGTTTATATTTTTGTTGTTGTTTTTTTAACACCGATAAAAATTTAAGATTTTTAATTATCAATAACTAAACTAGTTATTAACTATTAATAGTAGCTGCTAGTACTTATTGAATACGTCGATATTTTTTAGAAGGCAACCCAAACAGTATTTGGTCTTACAATGCCGGCCAAGGGCTTTCACCTTCAGTTGGAAACAATTTACTAGCTAAATTTCTAAGTGGAAACCGATGTCACTACTGCTTGACATCAGGCTGCTCACAAAGTTTACATGAAAATTAAAACTGTCAATGAAACGACGTGTGGTGAGAAACAAAATGTTAAATGCATTCAGTTGCATTTAGGGCTTTCAATACCGTACTAAAATCTGAATACCGGTATTCGATATTTGAAATTTATAATACTGGAATTCCGGTATTATCAATAAAAAAATTTACTGGTCATTTATAAATGGGTTCCATTCATTAGGACGTATATAGTATATAAACAATCGCTTTATCTTGCCGATGTGTTATACTCGGCTGAGCCGTGTCGGCAATACACATGCACAGTGCAAAACTTGTGAATGTGTATTGCGTAAGTTCAATTTTTAACAAAATACCGGTAATCTCGAAATACCGGTATTTGTACCGGACAAAAATCGTCCGGGATCCTGGTATTCGGGAATCCCTGTATTTTAAAACCTAGTTGCATTGTCTGATAAGTCGCATCATTCCTTCCTATTACCAATAGCAAGCCCTTTCTTTAATTATGTAGAAATATGGCTTGAAATACAAATAAAACAAATAAGTAATAAAACGGTCTTACTGATACAATAATAAATATAATAGAGAAATGGATTTTATTTCCGAGCGGTTTGCGCGACAATTATCTGCAGAAGTCCAGAACGGCGAACGTGTGATATTAATTGTACTAACATGCAGGGGCCAAGTCAATGTGTTTCCCTTAATTACTGCCGCTATTTTTACAGCTTCATACAATAAATCTGATAAAATTATCAGGACAGGACAAAATACATTTTATAAAATTATTAGGCTATTTATTCACACTGTATTTTTATCTCTTCGTCATTACTAGTATTACTAACATTCCGAAGGAAAAGTTAATGTTTCTGCCGGAAAATTGGACTTGCTAAATTCATTTTTTCTTAATTCTTTTCATCCGTAAAATGGTAGAATAATATGAAATATTTTAAACAATTTTAGTAGGTACCACCGAATGAATGAACATGTCTGTCCCCTACCACCGGACACTAAGTCGTCCCTTAGTCCCGGACAGTAAATATCTTGATATTTCTTGTGAGAATTTACGTAATTTATTCCAAATAATTAATTTTGTTCTGTATGAGTGCTAACGGTCACTACATACCCTCTTTTTATCGTATTTCCTAGTCAAAGAATGAAAAGCTTGTGGTGAATGCACCAGCTGAAAGAATCCGTGTGGCAAAAGGGTGGATGAATAGTGACTTTTTTGCAATATCTAAGAATATTCATCAAAGACACATGTGCAGACATTCCAAAGTGTGAAGATGACTTCATATGTGATCAATGCAGGTTATTTTGAAATGTCCGGTACTAGGTGCCACTGTTTTAAATCATATTTTTTGATACCAAAGTTTGAATGATAGTATTAATTATTTTTTAGCAAAGACTGCGGTTTTGTTAATTTAGTTTGATTTCTAACTTTGTTATCTAACATAAGTCATAATTTAATAAACATTTTGTAAAATATTTTTTGATTTATTTATAAATAACTTAAGGTGTCCGCCACTTGGGGACTTCCCCCTAAATTCAAAACGTAAAATATTTTGATGCTGCCAGTTAAGAATTTTCTTTGTTTTTGATATTTTTTGTCTATTTTGATGATACTTCTAAACCGAGTTGATGATCTTAACAAATATTATGAGTGGTTCAATTATAAAAAATGATCAATGTTTTGAATAATAGGCCGTATCGAAATTTTAAACTTTTATCGTAGTCATTTTTGTCAAACAGTTGTCCTTTTTCTATGTGATAATTTTGATTATTGCAATTTTTATAATGGTGATCACTCTTTATTAATGCAACAATGCCAGATGAGGGCTACTTGCACCAGGAAAAATATTGAAATCTATATTTCCAAATAAAACCCCAAAGCTGGATGCGGGATCGAACTTCTGATTCAGGTCGAGTTGAAATAATATGAAAGATACTGAAAGCGGCGGTGTAATTTTTTTGCTATTTGCTATGTAAGTGTCATATTTTTTATATAATCTCTATAAAAGCTCATATGTAGGTCGGGTAAAAAGGACTATGTGAGCCTGACATAGGTGTAAACAATAACAAATAGAAAGTTAAAAAAGCAATTTTACTTGAGATAAGTTAAAAAATTAGTTTTACTGACTCAACTGATGATTACTTCTGACAAAATACCAGATCAAGGTTATATACAGTGTTATCTCTGTAATAAATGTACCCATGAAATTTATATTTTGCATTGGTGGTTTAAAATAGCTATTATTTTGTAAAATCTCTTCAAAATTAAATGTAAGACAGTGGACCTGTTTGCTACCTGGCCGTCCCATTTCACCCCGTCATAGAGTAAAAAGAACTAGGTGTAAAGAGTAAAATGAACTAGCTGAAGGTTTTACTGAACAATGTCAGATAGTTGTGTGTTTGATACGTGTTATTTGTTGTGAAACGATTGATATGTTTTCTACAATATATTTGCTCAAAGTCACTTCGGACCGTTGTACCCCGCCCTATCATATATATATATATATATATATATATATATATATATGTATGTATTGTTGTGCACCGTTGCCAACAATTAAGTTTGGGTTCTTCTGCTGTTAACAATAAAGCCTGTACCAATGTGGAAAATATTTAAGTAAACATTCGAAAATGTTTATTATTTTTATTTAATATAACTTTAATATTTTGATGTAAAAACTGAAACGGAATGAGTGACGATGAATATAAGAATAACTAAGAATGGACGACTGACTGACTGCAAATGAACAACGATTTCATCATTTTGTAGTTTTTATATTCTTTATTGGAATGACGTAATTCTTTCCAGAATACCTGTTCCAACTTGTTCAAATTCGTTATATGTGAGTCAGACTACGCTTTTCTTAGTTGTTAACGCGCAGTTTCTGATTTTTCGGTTAGAAAGCCTTGGAAATGTCCGTTTTTTTTTGAACACGTGTTGTGCTTATCTCGAGCATACAATGTATTAGCATGAGCAAGCATTAAAACTACGTTGATTGTGTTTTGGACCGTTATATAGTAATTTATAATATTATTTTTAATTATTACAAATGGGTGAATACCATTACAGAATATATGCACGTACAAATATGCATATATGTATACGTATATAAACAAATATGTAGACTTTCGATAAATCCTGGAAGTTTAAAATTCAAAGTGTCGGCGGTATATATTAAAGTTTCGAACTCTGATAAAGCGTTATTCGGACCGATACAAAGTATTCAGAGTCCGCGCGCGGGCCATCGTTTCGCATCGGGCTGCGGCGGCGGGAAATCGGTCCCGTAATTGAAAATCGAGGAAAATTTATGGCGTCTTATTGTCTCGAATGGTGGAAAAATTTGTACAGTACATCTGTCGTGGATTGTGGATTCGGTTCGCGGTTATTCGGCTGCCGGCCGTGTGTGTGCCTCTTAGTGCGTGTGTGTTTGTAAGACCATAAAATACTCCCGGCGTGATTGCAGAAGGCGAGGATTTGAATATAAAGTGATGACTTTGTATGCGCGGCATTGGCCCGAACAAGTCATAGAGTTTGAGGGCCGTCACTGCAAGTCGGATGAGGACTCCCGGATACTATTCCGATTCGATTTGTTCAATTTTATCTCAGTTTCTTCGCAATGCTTAAGGCAAAATTGTACCGGCATGTGCTCCTTGATATAGAACTTTCAATACGATATGGGTATCCTATCTATCTATTGATTGAATATACATCCACGACCGCAGCTTTGTATTATAAACAAAGCATTGGATTGTCGTTTCTGTTTCTAGCAGCAGCGATTCAATGTTGTTAATCAGTTGTCATGTGGAAAGGTATCTGAGATATGCCATGATTTATATCTGTCATCCCAGTAAATAAGTAGTTAAGTGAATTTTGCAAGGCTTGTATTCAAAGATTGATTAGACGAGACTGGGTATGGTTATGCCAGGGTACGGTAGTAACAGTCGTCAAAACAGCTATACTATACCGATTTTAAAATTGAGATTTTAAAGATAAGGGGAAACTGGGTATAGTTATGTCAGGGTACGGTAGTGGCATTCGTCAAAACAGCAAAACTATACTGATTTTAAAGATTGAGATTTCAAAGATCAGGGGAAACTGGGTATAGTTGTGCCAGGGTACGGTAGTGACAGTCGTCATAACAGCTAAACTATACTAATTTTGATATAGGTCACAGCGAGAAAGATAAATTATGTTTGTTCAATAAAATTCGATTATTGCATTGAATCAGCGCCATACATTACCATGATCTGTAAATTGCATTGAAAGAGTTAAAAGTGATTTTTTTTTGGATTTCTTTTAGTAATAACTGTCACTTGTACACAGATAGTTGTTATTTTGCTTCAAGTTGAACATCAGTAGTTAATTAACAGCAATTAGTTTTTGCGTAGATCATGTAGCTTATAATTAGTCATAACGATAATTTATTTTCAAAAGTGTGCGTTGGGTACGGTTGTTACAATTTTTTGGGTACGGTTGTTACATGTATTTCTGTCCTTTATGTTGTTTTGTGTTATATCTTTTTAATAATAAAAAGTCGTTATATACTACTTCGTGTTTTTAGCTATTGTTTTTTAATCTATAGTTATGTTCGTCAACCCCCCACGACGGTTGTGACACTTGTCTTTTTCTTGTATAGACAGTATTTCAATATTTTTACGTAGAAAATTCTATCGTTGTCACTAACTAACATTTTTCCCTTTTAACTAATGGTAAATTAACAAAATTATTGCAAAAAAAGAAGTAGCACAATCGTATCTAATATCCCTACTCGTTTAAAATTGCCTGTTTGAAATTAATAGTTTAAATTTCATGTAATTTTAATTTTAAGTAATGTATTAATTTTTGTTTTTACTGATAATTTTTTAATGCAATAATATTATTATTATTACATATTGTTCACCGAAATTTAACTTAATCTTCAAGTACCGGTAAAAAATAGATACACATGCGTGCGAATGAATCATATTTATATATTACTACATCATATAAATAAGTTATTGATATAACATTGAAAATAAAAAGTTATCATAGCTATATAATATAATTATTTAGGTTATCTTACATAGTAATTTTTTGCTTATCTCATTTATTTTGTTGCTAGTCAGTCGAATAGCATCTATTGATTGATCTCGTATTCTGTCTCATTAAAAATGTTTTATTGTTTTTTTTTTTAATTTTAATTTTTATTTTCTTGTTTTGTACTCATTAATTAAGCAAATTTCTCTTGTGCAGTTTTTTTGTTTGTTATATATATAGGTTTCATTTTTACAATTATATAGAGTTTCTGCATTGAATTTCCTTTTAATAGTAATTTTGTAGTTGTATCTTATATTTTCTATCAAAACATGCAGAATATGAATTTCCGGTTTATATATAACATTATTTTGTTCAAGTTTGTCTTAATAATTATTCAACTGATATCAGCTTTTAGATACAAAATGTAAGTAAATTTAAATTTCTAGAACTTTCAACTGTAAATCAAGTCATTTTATTATTAATGATTAATATTTAAATATCTCTGGCATATCTTAGTTGCTGTTTGATTATAATAAATTCTAAATTGCGTTATTCTTACCTACAATATAACCTTTATATCGTCATTTAGGTTCAAATATTAAGTGAATTGATATTTCGACAGTTCTCATCTCATCTGTCGAATAATGAGTTATTTTTTGCATTTTTCTCCGTTTTTTGGCATTAGTACTTTATTTTTTCACCTTGCTATCACTCTTTTACTTCCGTTGACGAATTGTAAAATGATTTATACAAATTTGAATAGTCGTTTAGAAGCTGACGTGACAATACACGTACAGAAGATTTATTTAATTTTTTATTAATATTAATAATTTCTATAATAAAAGTTCTTCAGAAACTGTTAAAGTCGACAAAAATTATAAAATTAAAATATATATTTTTTCAAATTAACTAAAATTCAAAAAAAATCAGAAGTAATAAAAAAATAAGCACTCACTAAAAATTAAATCATGCATTCACTAAAAATCTTTATTGATTATTTTTGGGTGTGTACAGTTTTGCATATGTGGAACAACTAAATATTTCGAATTTATTAGATTAGTTTTATTTATTATTTTTAGCGTTAATTTTTTAAACAAATTTGTAAAATAAAAGTTTATATGAACAGTGGTGCTTTTGCATTTATTCTCGGTTTAATCATCTTTATAAAAGTATATTTCGTATACAATCTTTTTTCTGAGTTATTATTTCGGTGTAAAATTGTCAGTGAGAAAACAAATGTAAGGATTTGTCTACTGCACGTTTTCTTAAAAGTAAAAAAAAATCTTGGTCTACTATATGTTTTCTTACTAGTATATTTTCACAATATTTGAGAATGTCTCAGGCATTTGTTAAACATGTACATATTTCTGAATTTTCAAAACATAGCTTGAAAGTTATTAAAATCGTGAAACATTCATGCAGGCGTACAAATGCATATCGCACACATTCAAATAAGTCAAAATAATTAAAAGCTCTTGAAACATAAAGCTTTAATTTTTTAAAAAAAATTTTTCCATTTTCAATTCCATACACTAAAAGAATTTATCAATGGTTAGTGAACAATGATACTTGATACAGTTTTCATCTCCATTTGAAATCCCAATTTGTGTATCAATTATTACACGATGTAGCTTTATCATCAAACAAATTACTCCTGTAATGTCCTTTGTTTGCTAGGACTATTGTATATTCATCACGTTTTGTATGCGTTACTCATTGAAGTGTAATTTATATTCAAATGATACAATAAATATCTTGTAATTACTGTAATAATAGTGTGTATTACGAGAATAAATAAAATTTATCAATATCATTAACTAAATTACGTACCGCCTGCATTATTTCAAATCATTGGACTATGGTTGAATATTCGATCTATTCCATTATAAACAAATTATGATTAATATTATTTATTAGCAATTATTTGGACAAATTGACAATTATATTATTGTAATTGTTTGACACTGCGGATTATTAATAAAGTACCACATGTATTTTGGGATCACTTTTTACAAGCAACTCAAAAATCTGTAATCCTATTATCTTAAGATGATTTCAAACTATAATAAAACAAAACCCGGTCACGAAGATGAAAGTTTTATTATTAAAAGTTTTAAGTAAGATGGAGACATATTTTCAAATATAGCTTTTGGTGCGTTTTGATGTTTATTGAGAACTTGAATTGGCAAAAATTTACTTATTAATGCTGAAAGTGAATTCTATCAATTTGGCAATAATTAAATAAATGTATGAATGTATAATATTATTTATAGTTTTTGAAGAAGTGGACAACAAATTAATAAATAAATTGAATATTTAAAGTAAATATGAGCCTTTTAGTTTATAAATAATTATAAATAATTATCAATTATTATTAATAGCTATCAATACAATATTATAAGATAATTGATTTAAATTTAATACCTAAAGAATTAACTGAAGTGATTAAAAATTACAAATATATTGAATGTACACGTTTTGTTTCACATCAGGACCGTCATTTAAAATTAAATTTTTAATTATTAACTGTAAGAGAATAAAGAAAAATTATACATAGATAGTATCAAGACTTTATGAAATAATATAGAAAATAGTGAATCCGACATCGTGCACGCCCACAATTCTCATTGTAAAACGGCACTTTGTTCAATTGTTCTTGAAAAATACAAACTGTTTCTCACTTCGAGCATCCGGAACAAAATCCATTGGTTATTTATACCACGGTTATTTCTTTGTGGTGATTAATGAATCAACGTCTGCTTCAAACCAGAAATTCTTCGGCAACGGTAAAGTCAGAACTAATTTACAGCTAAGCGATCACTGCGAAATTATTGTATGAAAATTAAAGAACATGATGAAGAATTGTCAAATAATAAAGTTTTGTAATAAGTTTAATACATTTTATTAGACCAAGTGAAACCAAAAATAGGAAAGTACTGTGATTATTGTAACATATGGTCTTTCACCTTATAGGCGGGGTAAATTAAAACGGCCAACAGGCAAACAAATCCAATGTCTTATTTTAATTTTACAACATAATAGCTATAATGTTCATGACTACGAGTTGCAATAACTATCTATATATGCGGATAGCAAGGTTATTATTATATACCACATGACATATGGTAGCATGGAAATAGAAATTTGAAACGTAAAAAGTGTTTTGTAGTAAAAACCATAACCTTGGGAATACTAATATTAATAATGACAATAATAATAATTAAAGAATTACTATCAATACATGGGATAATACTAATCCAAAAAATATATAAAATTCAAAGAGTTCCATCACTAGTCCTTGTTTGTATATACCTTTCTCTGTTGAGTTGATGTTGTTATTATCATAAAGCTCTAGGATGCATCCTGGGATCATCCACCATGTAGGTAGATATTCCAAACTCGAAAAAGAGCGATTGTGAAAAAACTCTCTACGTGAAATGTATGCGCGGTGTGTAAACCGTGTACGAACAAGAACTGAGAACATGAACCAGTCGTCGTAGAATATTGAAAAGATGTTTTTTAAAACTTTTAAAATACTAGAACATATATGCACCAGGTTTTGCGACGGTGAGAAAAATAGTAAATCCTAGTAATAGTTTTATTTGCAAGTTTTAAACCATTGTATGAAACTGTTATTGGGATTATCCCAGCACATTTTAAATCTTGTTATTGTGAAATTGTATGAAAATACTAGTGTTGATAAATAAATATTTGATTTTTTTACAAAATTGAATTTTAGTACAACCTTTAATGTGATGAAGTTTATAATTTTATACTCCACTGTTGAATTTGTTTGTTATCCCTTAATTTAAAAAAAAAACTATATTCGAAACGTCTCGCATATTTTAAATTTTTATATATTATTTTATTCTTCAAAACAACATTGGGAATAAATATAAAATATTAATATTTTTTACATATTTATTGTATTTATAAATTTTATGATGGCCTTTTACATATTTTTATTTACTTTAGTACAATTTTTCATATTTCAAAATATTGTTCTATGTATCAGTACATTATCTGAACTCTTTATATCATTTATAATCATTTTTTAATCTTTTTTACTGTAAATAATTTATTTATATAAAAAGACATTACGTGTCAAACAAACAATATTAAAGCTCAACCTATCAAATATTCATGAAACTGATACACAAAAATAAAATTATAGGGAAAAGTCCCGTAACGCCGGACGGCACCTAATGCCGGACACTCTATTTAACACGTATTATTTAAGCAAGTATAATTTTTTTTATATCAAAATACAAGGGAAAGGGGCGCGGGGGGCACACAGGTGCAGGATCACGCGTTTTAGGCGCAAAATCACGGCGTCACCTAAATATCAATGGAAGTAATTCTAGTACATTTATGCATTCACATTTGAGTGGCATTTAATGGTAAAAGTAGTACTTGATTGTTGTCCGTAAAATGGTAGAATATTATTAGATATTTTAAACAATTTTAATCTTTACCATATATTGAACTATATTTTGGTTGCTATAATCTAATTTTATCATATCAATAAAATATGTAATAGGCGCATAGATGAATACAAGAATTATATATATATATATATATATATATATAT
This sequence comes from Ctenocephalides felis, assembly GCF_003426905.1. Classification (NCBI taxonomy): domain Eukaryota; kingdom Metazoa; phylum Arthropoda; class Insecta; order Siphonaptera; family Pulicidae; genus Ctenocephalides; species Ctenocephalides felis. Next base: position 138,899,390 of record NW_020538040.1, read on the forward strand.
ATATATAATATACTAATAATTTTATCGTACTCCCATCCGATACTGCTTAAATTACGGCGTTTGCGGTCATAAATCAACGTTAATGATGAAATATGTTTGCAAATCTCAAATATAATTATTGTTAATAACAGCTTGTTGGAAATAATAACATATATTAGGTTTAGATTGCATTCAATAAATTATGTATTTATTTGAAATTTTATTATATATGTTAAAAATACGATATTAATTTCAACATATTAAATATTCTGAGTTTGCGTAAATTAAAATTCGTTAAAGAAAAAGAAAACTATTGATTTAGGGTAACTAGGAGCTATCTGTAAAAGGGTAACTAGTAACAGAAATTATTTTTTGTCTCGATTGGATATGCAAATTATCCTGCATAATATTGTCGTAGCTACTGTTCCGCTACTTTATTACTTATAGTAATATAGTAATTAATATATTACTTAATTAAGTAATATAAAAATTAATATATAGTAAAATATAGTTAACATACAACATGTTCATTAAAATAACACTATTTCTAATCTTTTGACAAATGTTTGCTCGGTTGTGATTGCCTTTACAAATAAAAAAAATGAAACTTCATCATATTTTTAAACTCAGATTTTTTATTTATAGACAAATTTTGAATCGTCGTACGAGTTAATGAAAAGGTATGATTATATGTTATTTAAGTATTATTCGATGAAGGGTTTCTTATTGAATTTCTCCAATTGCTGACTCATTATTATTTCAAGTGGTTCTGAGTCAGTACTTTCAGCTACAGCCTCCAAGTCGATTTCAATTTCCATACAGTGATCTTGATCTTTTACCATCTGCGGCCCCAGCAGATCTGTCTTTGCAATAGCTCCTTGGACATCGGTAACCGAATCCGAACTTACATCAATCAATACAGCCTCGAAAATTTCAGGTTCCCTGATTTTATTGACCCTATTTTTTATCGTTAAATCCATAAGTGGCGGCTCAATTTTGGCATATCCAAATCTCTTTTCCATGTGCATCGTTATACTGGTTGTATCAATAAGAGAACCATCTCCCTCGTCTACTGTGTATGTTATATTTTTCTTAGGCGATTCTTCGGCTTCACTTTCAAAGTCTGATGGGGCCTTTATAATTGAGTCAGTTATAGAATCTACCCTGCTGTAAGTAGAACTCGGAGAATTGCACTTATTCATATGAGTAATGCGGACCGCAGATGAGTTTAAAATTGTATCGCTGATGTCTTCAATTCTTGGAAAACAGGTACTTTCGGTAAATGGTGAGGCCGGGGTATTATCGAGAACCAGACATAACTTTTCGCCACAATCAACGCACATATCTTTGAGTATGTTGTTGATTTTATTCACATCAACGGATATGGGTTCATTTTCTGGGTTCTTTAGTTTGCGGTAGCTCCTTGTTTGTTCTTTGATCTGCAATTGATTTATATAACAATAAATAATAATTGAAATATTAAGTTGTCAAATATCTCCCTTCCGCTTTTTTGCTCTTGGTTTATAATACAAAAAGGCGGAAGGGAGATATTTGACAACCTTATATATATATGTATATATATATATATATATATATATATATATATATTAGGTCGGGTCGATTTGAAGGTCACTTAGACATATGATTCTTGGATACTAGGGATCAAAATAAGATACTTTGCTGAAGAAACCATACCTCTGAAATGAATTCTGATGTCCCGTGCGTTGACCCAAAAATAAGGATAGAATGTAAAAAAACCGCTTAGGGGAGGTCCCAGGGGATGAACCACGGGCACGGGTGAATTAGCTTTCCAAAGTTAGTGGGGGTCGTTCATACATTTGTACGCGGTTGGGGCACTCTAAATGGGTCAAAATGGAATTTTTCAAATTTTAACCCTTATTTTTGGGTCATTGCACGGGACATTTATTTTAGAAGTATAGTTTCTTCAGCAAAGTATCTTATTTTAATCCCTAGTATCCGAATATAATGTGTGTCTAAGCGACTTTTTTTGACCCATACAAATCGACTATAATATACTAGCTGATATATATACTAGCTGATCCGCTTGTTGTTCAATCACAAAATTATTTCCAGAAAATTGTTAGTATAAAAAATAACTAACTAATTGTGAATGCAACTAACAAAAATTAAATGGAAGGTTTACCCACTGCAACGCATGCCTCACATAAATATGCCTAGTAAATTATAATGGTAATCTAAAACTAATTTCATTAAATTGTATTGGCATATCTGGGTATTAAAATTCTTTATATATAATTCCCGATCTTTTCATTAATTCTTTAATTTTTGAATTTTGTTATAGCATGCCCAGCGAATCGAGTGGAATTTAAAAAATATTGAAAAATTTTTAGCTTTGTATGGTACCTAGGTTTCTCTCAAAAACTATTGTACTTTTTTAGATAATATTTTTGTTTCTTTCTGCAAGCCATTTATGAACTATGTACCTAGTGTGTGTGCAATCACACTAATATATCCTAAGAATCAGATTATGATAAAATCGATCTATAATTTGTCGCGTTTAGACTTATCCGTCGCTAATATCTAAGAATTATTTTGAAAAGTTTAAGCTTTTCCAAGAATAAAAATTCAAGCTTTTCCAGAATCTCAGAAAAATCTTGATCAAATCTCAGTAAAAGACGTTAAAAAATATAGGATAATTTATCAGTTATTGAGCTATATGAAAAATGATTGGACCATTAAAGTGACTATTATGAAATAAGGATTTGTGGCAGAACGGTAAAAATTTAAAGTTGTATGTATTTTGAAATTCCGCATTAAACAAAAAAATATATATAATTGATCCAAAAATTAAAAAAGGGTTGGCCAATCTTTGATAATTTTTTTTCAAGTAATATTTAAGCTGTTTTATAATCTCAAAAAATCTGAACTTAAATTGAGTCAAGAGCATTCATTGTGCATCGTGCGCGATGAAAAATTATTTGATTACTAAAATGGTGAAAATTTAGGACTGTAAGTGTTCAAAATATTCATTTACAAAATATAAAAAAATAAAACTTAAAAAAAATTGGTCCAAAACATAAACTAAAAATCTAACAAATAAACTGCAATTCATTTTAAAATTTCTAACACTAAAATAATAGCAATTAATATCAAACATTAGTAAAATCTATAAATTTTAATTGACTTTGCTGTCATAATTTCATATAATAATAATATGACATATTGCATCCTAACTTCAAATTCAAAAAAAAATTGTATTAAAAATTATGGTAAACTTCTGAGCACGATATTATTATCTATATTATAATAAAGCTTCTAAATATTTCCTAATAAATATATATAAAAATTCTCACCGATGCGTTAAAGTCGACATCATCAAATGTAGCAAAATTCTCAGGCGGCTCAATATCTTCCAATTGTGTTTCGTTCGTATGAGTAATAAAACTCTTGTGTTGTATTGGTAGATCGCGGAAAAATTGGTTCCTGTTCATTTTTTTAACTGGGTTTGAAAATTAATGAGAAATTTTGTGTTCATTAACTGGCATTATTTTTATAGTGTATTGTTTTTGCCTTATTGCAATGATGGTGTGATTGGTTGCAAATGTCGTTTCTATGGGATTCGAAAAAACAATTTTCATAGCGGACTTGATTTGTTAGTATTTAAATAATATATCTGTTTATTTGGAATATGGGATGTTTTCTTCATTCGAGGTATTAAAATTCATTTTCTTTAAACACTTACTAAATATTAGATTATATATTCATTAAAAATTATAATTATGATAAATAAATAATTTTTTTATTATTGATATAAAATATTTAATATTTAGAAAAAAAATCATATTAGAATGGCATAACTATTATTAAAATTTATTATTTTTATTAAATGTTTGTTATAAATATTATTTGAATCCTAAAAATTATTATTATTTATCTATATATTTCCTATTATTTTATTGATAATCTTTACATACTTGTGCATATATTTCAATTTCCTTCGCAATATTTTTGTTTAATAAATAAGAAAAATATTATTGCAGAAGCAATATTTATATGTTAAAATATTAGAAAATTCATGACATGTTCTGAATAAGTTTTAGATACATAATTATTGAATATTTTTAATTATAAAACAGGTTGAAATTTAAATAAGAAATAAATTGAAAAACAACAAAATCAACGGAAATGCATCAATATTCATATCAAATGTATTTTCTTTTTCGTTGGTAGTTTTTTTGAGCTCTTGTATTTAGGTTATGCATATAATATATAATTTTTAGATATACGTTATTTAATTGTTTTGTAAAATATGTTGTTATTATTGAGTTATTTTCAATCGTTTCTTTTATATAATCTCTATAAAAGCTTTTACTTTTACATCGGTAAAGATTTTAACTCTTTGGGGAAGGCTGTGGACAAACATACTTTGTGAGGCACAAGCTATTTTATAAACAATGACTCAATTTGCATCGAAAAGTTGAACAAAAAAAAACATATAGCAGTGATAAACAGTGTTGTATTTTGAAAATAATTTTAAATTATTTTAGTAGTATTTTTAGCCTTTTTTTGCTATATAGTATTTTTTTAATATTTAAAACGACCGAGCGCTTTTAAATATGGCAAAACGACTGGTAAATTTTGTGAAGATGAGTGAATTAGTAGTAAAGATGAGTTTCAAATAGACATGCATACAGACAAATTTTACGAAATTACTATTCGCACCGAAGATAGTGATGAATGTGATGATGATAT
>NW_020538040.1:138905102-139000719 GCF_003426905.1 Ctenocephalides felis
CGGGGCTGGAGAACGGGAAATTGAATAAACTAACCGTATGATTGAATTCATAATATTACTAATTTTTTTTTTGGCTCAATTGTTCATTTTTTACTTGGAATTGGTGAATTCGTGATGAGAGCGTTACGAAAAGAGTGATCGCGCGAAGCAAACTAATGTTGAGAAAGAGATATATCATGCGTTAGGGAAAATAGGAAGATGTGAGGTTCTGTTTCAGGCGTTTTACTATGATTTAGTTAGAATGTTAGGGAAATAATTGGAAATGTTAGGAAAAGATATACAAGTTCATGATTTTTTTTATAGCTACCAGACCTTAAAGTACGGGGAAGTCCCGTAACGCTGGACGGCACCTAGCGCCGGATACTCTATTTAACACGTATTACTTAAGCGTGTATAAATCTTCTTATTCGGGGGTACACAGATGCAGGATTACGCGCCAAGACAAACCTGTGACGCACACGGCCACGGCGGGACCAACCCTTTTCTGGTTTAGGCGCAAGATCACGGCGTCACCTAAATATCAATGGAAGTAATTCTAGTATGTTTATGCATTTACATCTGTTATCCGTGGAATGATAGAATATTATTAGATATTTTAAACAATTTTAGTAGGTACCACCAAATTAACGAACATGCCTGTCCCTTAGCAGCGGACACTATGTCTTTCCTTAGCGCTGGACAGTAAACATATTGATATTTTTTGTGAGAATTGAGGTAATTTATTCTAATTATTTAATTTTGTTCTGTAGGAGTTTTTAACGGTCACTACATATCCCCATTTTTCGTATTTCCTAGTCAAAGAATGAAATCTTATGATGAAAGCTCCAGCTGAGAGCATCGGTGTGGTCCAGCCAAAAGGATGAATAAATAGTGATTTTTTTGGCAATATCTAAGAATTTTGTCAAACCACTGTGCAGAAATTGAGAGTGTGTTGAGATGGCTACATATGTGTTTCAATGTTGGTTATTTTGAAATGTCCGTACTAGGTCCTCTTTGTAAATTCATATTTTTGGTTACCAAAGTTTGATTGATATATTAATTATTTTTTTAGCAAAGCTTGCGTTTTTGTTAATTTAGTTTGATTTCTGACTTATCATCTTACATATGTCATAATTTAATGAACATTTTTTATTAATTATAAATAACCTTAGGTGTCCGGCGCTCGAGAACTTCCCCCTACTATGCAATGTAGTAATGAATTTACATACATATAAGATGTCTAAAAAGTTGCTTAGAATGTAATCTAACCGTTGTTCATTTTCAATATATCTTATCAGATTTGCTCTAATACTGATTATATATTTGATTTGATATAACTATCGTTCAGCATTCAGTCTGCGTCTTACTTGATATGATACTTGAACCGTCCTTTGAGTGGGACGGTTGTGACACTCGCTTATTTCTTGTACATTTGATTTTATGACTAATCCATCGTGTGTAGGGCAATTTTTCAGTATTTCCACGTAGACAAATGTTAAATTACTACATAGTTTTACTTTTCTTCCAGCTAACTGGTAATTAACAAAATTGTGACTGATCAAAAAAAGTGTCACAATCGTACCCAGTCTCTATTATGTAAAAAATATAATGTCTAGTAATAAATAGCAATTGCAAACATATTTATACTGACCATATACATTTTTTGTTTATAATTACTGTTATTTTTATTTATCAAAATGTTTTGAAATATCTGTCAGCTCCATGTCTGTTGAGCGACCCCATACAAAAAGCGCTTTCATTCAATTTCACGAAATCAAATCATTCACGTCGAAGATAGAAAAAAGAAAACCATTTCGGCACTTGAACTTTTCAAAATGTAATATATTGAACGCTATTTGTAAACTTTCTTAAATGCCTAAAATTCGTATTTTTTGTTTATTATTAAATTATTGTTCACTCGTCTTTCCATCGACTTGTAACATCAATTATCACATCAATTTACATCTAAGTTATTATATATAGAGGTACACTTAATATTGTCACATGTAATATAAATTGATCCATCAAATAATTTCGGTTTGCGTTATTATAATCGACTAATTTTAAATTATATGTATCTAATTTTGTTTCAAATTTATAATTTTTGATAATGTCATGTTTTATAAATATCAATCTTTGATAATGTGTAACAATTAATAATAAGTAATAGTTACAGCAACCGTACATATTTATTTCGTAGAAATATAATCAGTGGATATCTCTGAATATATTAATTAAAAAAAAACTTACAACAAGCTCCTAGCTTCCCTATATGTATTTAATAATTATTTTAAGGTATCCGAGTACTATTTTGTTTTCAGAATAATTTTTATGCTTCTGGTTTATCCTTAATTATAAATATGGGTAATGCGTTTTTACTCTGATTCACAAATAAATCATGCTAATTCTGTTTGAAAGAGCTTTTGTTTTTCATATTCTAAATAGGTTGTTCTATAAAGTAAATAGTACAAACTAATAAATAGAAGCGTAATTTAGACAGGGTATGAGTGGCATTTTGCCTTAAGGCAAGTTGAAAAAAAACATTGTTAGTTTGGTTAGTTAATAGGCTTAATTGATAAGAATTGAGATTTACTAACTTTCAAAATGTTGATAATATAATTATGAAATTTGGACATGGCGAATTAATCCAGACTTTGATGAATCTTTATAATCAAACCACTTTTTGTAGGCCTATATTATTTTAGGTTGTTTGTTGAACTGAACTTTTGGCTAAAACGTGAACCAATATACTGGTTAAAAAAACGATTCGGCTGATTGTATCTTAATTTTTCATTTAAAATTTTTGATTCGTCCGGCCGTTAGATAAAATTTTTAGCTTACATAGGTACGCAGACGCACGCACACTTTTACAATTATGACCTCAAAGAATTCAGAATGACGTGAAAGCCGAGAGAACAAATTAGCAAATCGGATTTTCTGGTAACTTCTCCTTGGGAAAGTTAAAAATTTGCAAATATGTTTTCTGCATAAACTTATCGTAGAACGGTTTACGAGTAGTAAGTAACTTTAGTTTTGTTCATTTCGCGCAATTTGCCATATCAATAATTCGCATACGTTTTCCAACATAACTTGATATGGCGGTAAAATGCAAGAATTTATGTGATTGTACAAACGGCGTGAATATGTTGTATGCTTTTGTTAAATGATATGTATATTGTATACTTTATCTTCCGTAATGCGGTGGCAAGCAGCAGGAAATGAAATTGTGCACACAATGGCGTTTTTAAAATAACATGGCGATATGTGTAAGTTATTTTTATGCTTGACTCTGTTTACAAAAAATTTCATTTCTTGTATTTTATCCTTGGCTTTAATGTACATAAATGTGCGCCTATGTGTACATATCTGAATGTGTCTCCACGTCTGTGCTTTGCAAAACCGTATTTTTTATCATGAGTGTAATTGTGTGGAAGATTGCATAGCTTTCGGTTATCTTTCGGTTGGTATGTGATATGGTTCATACAAATGTGTCTTCTAATCGAATAATGGCCAGGAATTTGAAATATGATTTTCAAGTGTTTTTCTATTTTTATTCAAGTGCTATGATAATTGATTTGTAATATTACAAATATAATATTTACTAATTTCATTGCTTGATTGGAGACATGATAAATTTCTAACACGTTTTACCCGGAACAACGGTGCTCATTGCTCAGCGTCACTTCACCACTTCACTACTTCTGGTTCACACACTTTTATAATTTTATAAATAATTTAAGAAATTATACTTTACAAGCACGTAAGCAGTCTAACGGATGAAAATTGGTACGAAACTCATATAAATATAAACAAAATGTATACTTATTATTAAAATCTCTATGATATGTCTGATAATTTGTTGTGCATATGTCTAATGATCATTTTTGACCGCTAAATGGTATTATATGTTACTTTTTTATTGGAAACCGCTGTCTTACCAATCCTGTCTTATTAAAAACTTGATCAGTTCTTCGTTTTGTCAATGCGAAATAATTTTATTAAACATATAACATAATTATCAAATTATCAAATCATTGAGCGTTGTCTTGTGAACACCTATAAAATATTTTTTAACTTCTCTTATGATAAGTTGTAGTAATCGCAAAATAATCGAAAATGAACATTTTTATATATCTTTACGTTTTGAAAGAATCTGAACATTTTGGAATACTTTAAAAAATCGATGTATGCGTTTGTGTATCTTTGGCTAAAAAAAATTGGCCACGATCTTGTGCGCACTAATCGTGTTAATCGGGACACGTGCTGATAAGATTTTAGTTGAGGCAGGTCTAGCAGTTTTGAAAATCAAAATCTTAATTTAGTTTTTGAGCGAAGAAACGTCCCATTTGAACGATTTACAAGACATTTTATTTGTATTAAAGCAACAAAGAACTGATTGTACTTTCAGGAGGGGAGGTCTAGGGGTTTAGCAGATTCAATTAAAAAAGTAAAGAAACGCCATTTGGCGGTCAAAAATGATCACTAATTATATGCATATCAAATTATCAAATATATATATTTCTATAGGTTTAATACCAATGTTTAAAACCGAGACGTCAATTTTTAGTTATGAAAATCCGGGACGCTAGATCTTCAAAATAAATAATGCCACTTAAAGATGCAATAAAAACAGTTTTTTATAAAAATTTTTTTAAATCATTATTGCGAACTTTTAGTAAGAACCTAATTTTCCGATTGTAATACTTTTTTATCTACGATATTATATTATATCTTACATTTTTCCATCTCATACTTTTCGCTTTTGAGCCATGTATAAAATTCTATTTCACTTTCTTCATAATTAATTGAGAAAAATAGCACTTGTTCGTTTGTTTTCATAATGTTTGGTAATTTACCTATAAATTTTCGAAAAACCGGTACAATCCGGGACAAATATCTAAATCCGAGGCAAATATTGCTTTTAGATAAACCCGGAACACAAGGTGAAAATCCGGGTTTGACCCGGCCAAACCGGGACGTATGGCTACCTTATGTTTATCCGTAAGACTGCGGCGCGGCGTTCACGCGCTTCGTTATTTCGTTTCTAAAACAGCTACGCAGTGTGATTGCTTTGAAATTTTAATTTTCGGTACGGGATGTACCAGCAATGTGTTTTAAGGCTTGATGCCATGCACCACTAGTTTATATAATTGGTATTATGGACGTGTGTTTATATAAATATATATGCGTGTATGTGTGTATGTTTGTGTAGTTATATTATCTTGTGTACGAATGTATCTAAATATGCGTGCACATCGATATGTGTTCGGCGCGTATCTTTTCCTTTAACACGCTAGGAATTTGATCGCGTTTGAACGCGAAGGAATTTATCGTAGTGCTGTAAGCCCCATTGATCTCTCGCGTCTCTAAATTCAATATACAAATCCATGCAATATCTATGCAAAACGCACTTGTGCTTTTTAACATACATTCACGCCAATACACGGAGAGCGGAGAGTCTGTAATGGAAAACCGATTTGTTACATGTTTACATAATATAAAGATCAATATTGCCGGCAACCGAGTTGGAAATATTTTAAATTAAATTTTGTTTAAATTCATCTTATATCCGAAAGCAATATTTATTTCTAGTTGAGAATTATGATAGATATCCTCAACGAGCAGGATATATTTATTAAACATACTCAATACAATCTTTTCCATACAAATTACATTTTTTTAGCAAATATATTGTGAAAACCAAACCAATTATATTACAACAAATAACACCTATCACACAAGCTAGCTAATTCATCATTGTAGAAATGTGTAATTAAAAAAATTGTCACCTGGTCCTTTTTACCCCAAGAGCCGCATAAGATGGGACGGTCAGAGGCAAACAGGTCCAATATCTTATTTTTAATTTTGAACGGATTGTGCGATATAATATCTAAAATTTCTACCAATATAAATCTCATGTGTACATTTTTGATAGAGATGTACTGTATATAACCTTGATCTGGTATTTCGTCAGAAATATTCATTAGCAGAGTTGGATTAACTATTTATTTAATTTTTATTTTGTAAAAATGTGTTTTTAACTTAATGTACTTTTTTATTTACTTTTTTTCATTCTTACTCCTTTGAAGGTTCAGTTGGACCTTTCTACCCCATCTACGTGTAAGCGTTTATAGAGTTTAACTTAGAAGATGTAATACAAATTATAGAGTAATGAAATAACATATACTTAAAAATTATATTAATGTCTCGTAAACTAAACAGCAGTGCCCACAAACAAAAAAAGTAACAAGGAAAGAAATTATTCTAGCAGCATCTTAAGAATCAAGGTGGTGTCTGGTTCTACTGGTTTTTCTGGAGATGGTGGTAGACCTTTTTACCCGCAGGCCTTCATGTAATCTTTCGGGTTTCCTTAAACGCTTAAAAAGCTCTTCCAGATATTAGAAATAAGATAGAAATAATTATAATCTTTTATAATCTATTTATATTAGTCTTGGATAGACAATAGGCTATTGTGGAATCCTGATGAATACAACAATTTGACTGTTATTAAATTTAATACTCTTGACATTTGGCTGCCTCTACTATATTAATTAAAATAAGTAATAATAAAGTATCAAATAATAAAGTATTAAAATAATAATTTTATCTAAAACTGCAAAAAACTCATTATATTGATATAAATTTTATATTGTTGATTGGTCTCCGTAATCAACTAAACCGAATGATTAACCGATGTTGTCATGAATGTGTTTGATGTGGTCTTGACCCATATATTGGTCTTATATAATACGTTGAATTAATTGTTTATAAAATGCATAAATCTAAGAACGACTCTTAGTGATGCATTTTTTATTAGACAATAGACATTAAATTAGTTGTTCCTAAAACACATAAATATAAGAACGTGTCTCAGCGATGCAATTCTCTACAGTACAATAAAGGAAAAAATAAAGGGAAATGAGAGATAGACTTAAAACTTGTCACTAGAATTATTTTTAATTCTTCTTTTATAAATTTGATAGAAAAGCTATTTTTGTTATTAGGATGTTCAGTCTGCCTGTTTTTATACTTTCAACCAAGCCGAGTACCTCTTTTCTGATGGGGAGGTCACGCACAGTAAGTTATTTAATTAGACAAAATACGTTACAAATATCTAAAAAAATATCAAGTGATACTAAACTGAATTTTATTGTAAGAATTTATTATAATTATTCAGATTTTATATCCTCGATCCTCAGAACCGATTACCTGTGATAAATTCGCAATTGTACCGACCGCGTCCTAACTCGAGTCTCGGATTGTGCACCTCAAGCGTCGTCGCCGGCACCACACACGTGTGCGCATGAAGTGTAACCGGTAAAATTTATGGGCCATATGTTAAGACAATATTTGCCAAACGATTCAAATTTATAGCAAAACTTCTAGTTTCTGCGGTTCAGTAATAATAACATTCCCTGTATTCGTACGTGCCGTATAACGTGCACTTCCCATGCGATGACGTTGGACGAATGCTACTGCAGATCGGTGCATTTGCGTTGTAAACCAAATATTGGAAACTCATTTAGAATTCGGTGAAATAATTAGAATGATCTTTTATATGTTCATCATTATTTAATATTCTATTTTATATGTTCAACATTATTTATATTAAATAATCTTTTTAATTTCAAATTTATTTTATATGTGTGTGTGCATGCTAAAATTAATTCAGATGACGAAAAATATAAACTAAAAAAGCTTCTTTAAAACAGGCTTTGATCCCGATAATATAAAGTGAATTAATTACGTTTCTAACCAATTTTTTATTAGACTCTCATACATTTCAGGTCCCAATTTGAATATTTAGTGGATTAAATTACAAGAAAAATGATTAAAAAAATAATATTTCTTAATGCATACGTTTCGACATTTGATATGTGCCATCATTCAGTCAATATAAATTACAAAAAAATCAATTAAAGCTGCTAATAATATCAACTAAATCATGTTTAGTTGAGTAGAGCATGGCTTAAAGGTCCGCGCTTAGAAAAGTCACCACCGAAAAATATTATTTTAACAATGATGTTTTAAAGTAGGAAAAAATTGAATAACGAGCCATCACCTTGATTCTTACCAGGTTATTTAATGCAATATTTGAAAATCCATAACAAGAGTATTTTCTTTTGTTCTTAGTTTTTTTTTTGTTGTGAGCACTGTTGTTTAGCTTACGATAGTTTAGTATATTTTTTAAATATACGTTATTTAAATATTTTATAATATGTATTGTTAATTTTTATAGTGATATTTAACAGATTTTTTTATAATCTTTATGAAAACTTACATGTGAGTGGGGCAAAATGGACCAACTAAACCTTAACCTTAACAAAAAGTGTAAACAATAAAAAATAGAGAATAAAGAGTAAATTAAGTTAGTAATTTTACAAGAGATAAATGTTAAATAAATGGTTATTTCAACTATGTTGACGATTATTTCTGATGAAATACCTGATCAAGGTTATATAGAGTGTATCTCTGTAAAAAATGTGTTCATAAAATTTATATTTTGCATTGGTTGAATAATACAACCATAATGTCGTAATTAACCTTCAAGATTAAAAATAAGACATTGGATATATTTGGCCGCTGGCTGTTCCATTTTACCTCGTCCATGGAGTAAAAAGAACACCTAGTTGTCAAATTTTTGCTTAAAATAACAAAAAAAAAATAGTTGTATAATGATCAATTATCTGGGAATTTTACTGAGCATAGTTAGATAGTTGTTTGTTCGATATATTTAATTTGTAGTTGTAGTTTGTTTGGTTTTTACAGTATAATTGGCAAACCCCAAATTGGGTTTTTAGCAAAGGCCTACCCTAAATATTTAATTCTATCTTATTTGGAATTCTAAATTGTTGCCCGATACTGCTTTCCCAAAGATCATTTTAAGTTATTTTTAACTTTCCCTAGGCTGAGTTATAGTAATTGCAAAAAAATCGAAAATGAAAATTTTTATATGTTCAAAAGTTCAAAATTTCCAAAATATTTCAAAGTATGAAAATATCATTTGTTTCAAAAAGGTCAGTTTTTTCAAAATTTTAAAATTCTATTTTTTTCTTTTTTAAAAGCTTTAATTTTTGGTACGGGGAGTTCCAGCAATTTGCCTTAAGGCACAATGCCATGCACCACTAGTCACAGTCTATTATTTCTATGGCATTTCATATAAAAAACCACGGCTTTAAAGTTCAGGATAATAAAATCATGTATATCGTATGGTCAGAAGTGCTAATTCTAATAAAACATTCCAACTATTTCTCATAAAATCTGTATACATTGTAGAAAAAACAACCCTATTAATTTTTCGTATAAAATCTCTATTATATTCGAAGTAATTAAGTTTAAGTAGGTCGATAGTAACTCACGTTATAAAATAAACTTTCCATAATGTGCAACACATTAAATAAAAGCAAAAAGAATTATATTTGTGATTTCATGAAATAATTTTAATGCAATTATGTCATGCACAGTATCATGGCCAAGTTTTATGCTGGCGATAAATTATTTGAATAAAAATATAGTTAAACCTTATCCTATCTCAATAAACGAGAATGAAAATATATAGGAGAGAGCTATGGAGCCGACGACGACCGCGGTTGCACGTAAGCATTGAATTGCCGGTCACGACATATGCGAATTTGAATATAATATGTGTAGTGCTACGGGAAGCGCATTCATGCTGAAAAAAGTGGCAGCTACACGTTACATTAATACCGAATCATAACGTAATAATAATAATCATAACTAGTGTTGCATGGCATCGTGCCTTAAGGCAAATGCTGGAACTTCCTGTACCAAAAATTATTATTTTTTAAAAAACGATTAACATTTTTGAAAAAATTTTACTTCGAAAAAATTAGATTTTTGAGAAACTATAAATTTGACAAAAAAATACTTTTTAAAAAAAAATGTTTTTTTCATTTTGACATATTTTGGAAATTCTGAACTTTTTTTCAATGCAATCGTACTGCTTGGACTGCATAGAGACGAAATGTCAAAGCGCATAAGTGCAGCGCCGCCGTCTAACGTAAAAGCATTGGTACGGAACCCATATAGATGTAAAAAAATTTATACTTATTGTTAAAATCTCTATAATCATTTTTGACCGCCAAATGGCTTTTGTTTTTACTTTTTTTATTAGATCTCCGAAACCGCTAAACCTGCCTTCATGAAAATTTGATCAATTTTTCATCTTGTAAATACAAGTAAAATATTTTTTGAATTATTAGAATCGGACGCTCCGTTTCCTTAAAAACTGAGTTACCGTTTTTGGCACTTTTTGCCCCATATCTTTGGAACTACTAGACCTGTCTTCGCCAAAAACTAATCAGCACGTCTCCTCATCAATACAAATCGAATGTTTTTTGAATTATTTAAATCGCTTAATCCGTGTTCCCGAAATCGTCGACGAAAATTTGTATCCGCACACACACACACACACATACACACACATACATCCATTTTTTCTAAGGTATGCTAAAATGTTCAGAAGGTTTTGAAACGTAAAGATACATACAAATTTGCATTTTCGATTTTTTGGCGATTACTATAACTTGCCCTACGGGAAGTTAATAATCATAACTAGTGGCGCATGGCATCGTGCCTTAAGGCAAATGCTGGAACTTCCCGTACCAAAAACTGACTTTATTCTAAAAGCTTCAAAATTTTTTGAAAATTTTTAGAAATTTCCATTTTTAAGAACGTTAAAATATTTAGCTTTTTGAAAAAAAAAAGACTTATTTGTTGGCGGGAATACCTCATCAGAAGTGAGCCCGACTCACACGTCAACGGTCCTTGGATCGATTCTTGGCAATTACATAAAAAATCTGAAAAGTTTAATAGAAATTGAATTATTGATTAGAAAATATACAGAAATAGAATTAACTAGAATTTGAAAATGGTTAATTTGAAATTAGAATTGTTGAATTGAATTTGAATAAAATTTGAATTATAATGTGAAGAACTAAGAAGAAAGCAATAATAGATTAGAATTGGGGAATAATTAGAAGTAAGCAGAAAAAAACAAGATTAAAATTCAAAAAGATCAGATTCAGAAGAATAAAAAAAGGTACTGAGAAAATCAGTTAGGAGAACGTTAAAGTTAAGGTAGAATAAGATATAAATAAAGATAGTATAGAATATATATGCAAGATAGTATAAAATATATAAAGATGATATAGAATATAAAAAATGCAATGTGGTAGGTGGCTAAATGCTCTAATTAAGTGAGGCCAATAAAAAAGGACTAGTTTAAAATAACTGGATTTTTTTTAATTTATTAACTTTTTTTTTAAAGCAATCGCGCTCCTTAACTGTTTTATTGATAAAATATCGAACTGCGTAAGCGCCATGCCTCAACCTACCGGACAAACATTGATACGGAACCCATAGAAATATAATCAAAATCTATACTTAATTTTGAAATATCTGTTAATTTGATGTGCATATGTCTAATAATCATTTTTGACTGCCAGATGGCTTTTTTACTTATTTTTATCGGATCTCCAAAATCCGTGAATCTGCCTCTCCTAAAATTTAATCGGTTGTTTGTTTCGTCATTACAAATGAAATGTTTTTTGAAACATTCAATTTTGACGCTCCATTCTCTCTATTTTTTTTATTTATTTCTTATAACCAATCTGAACCTTGGGTTTAATGAGGTTATTTGCTGACGAGTACAGGGCATTTTAGAAATTCTCCCAGTGGGGGAATATTGATTGTTAATTTATTAAATCTTGCGGCCACTTTCTTTTTAATCTTTTCATAGGTCTCTCTAAAATTGAATAACCATTTTTTTAGCACTTTTTGTCCAGTATCTTTGAAACGGATGGACCTGCCTTTTCCAAAAACTAATTAGTATGTCCCCTCATCAATAGGAATCGAATGGTTATAGAATCATTCAAATCGGTTGAGTCGTGGCCTCGATATTGTCGACGAAAACGCACACACACACATTTTTTCCTAATGTATGCCAAAATGTTCAGAAACCTTTTGAACATAGAGATATATAAAAGATTTCATTTTCATTTTTTTTGTGATTACTATAACTTACCCTACATGAAGTTAATTATAACTAACAATTTCAGTTAAGTTTCAGCAAGTTTGCATTCTTTTAACACATTTTATTAGGCCACTAAAATTGTCATTTTGAATTTTGCATTATTTATAAAATTAAATATATTTTAAATTTTTAGTATACGTAGGGTAGAGTGGCGCACAAAGTTCCAATTTGACTTTAAGCGATTACATTTGAAAACAAAATCAATTACATCACAACAAATAGCACATATCAAACATACAACTATCTGACTATGTTCAGTAAAACTCCCAGTTAATTCATCATTGTTGAAATATGTGTTTTTTTCTGTTTTTCAAAAATATGTCATTAGGCTCTTTGTACCCCATGGGTTAAAAGTAACATCTATCGGGCAAACATATACAATGCCTTATTTTTAATTTTAAAGGGATTTTACGAAATAATAGCTGCATTATTCAATCAATGCAAAATATAAATTTTTTGCGTACTTTTTTTACAGAGATAGCATTGTATAAAAACTCGATCTCGTATTTCGAAAGAAATGCTCATCAGCAGAGGTCGAATAACTATTAATTTACTTTATTTATTGTAAAATTATTTTTTTTAATTAGTTTAAATTTTAATTTACTATGTTTTTATTGTTTACACTTTCATCAGGGTTAAGGCCCAAAGGTGGGTTCTTTTTTACCCCATCTACATGTAAACTTTTATAGAGGTTGTATTAAAAAAACTGTTGAATCTAACTTAGCAAGTAAAGCAATACATTTTATAAAATATTTAAATAAAATATACTTCAAATTTCCGCTTTTATCACAAAAGTGGCTCCCATTTTTCCAAACTTTAATCGTTTTTCAAATTTAAACCACTTATCGTAGGGCCATAATATTTTAGACCAAAATCTTTATCACCATAAAATATTTCATTAAAAATATTTAGATGTTTCGAACAGTTTTTGAATTTTTGGCACAAACACAGTTTTACGATTTTTGGCCTCAAACGATTTAGAATGACTTGCATCGTCGTGAAAGCTTAAACTTAACAAGTCGGTATTTCTGTTGAAAACAGCAACTTTTTCTTCGGGAAGCTAAAAAACCATTATAAATCATTGAAATAGTCATCCTAACGAAGATTCTGAAAAAAAAATCAGGCTATTTTATATCCATATATGCAGACTTTCATGGAGATAAGTAGAAAGAGAAATATAAATATAACTAACTAATATAAATATAAAGATATTTTAATATAATTATATCCATGGTTTTTATGGTATCCCTTTTTTACAACCAAATATTTAATAATGATCGTGAGTTTTTATTACATATTTTTTATCAAACATATTTCCATTACATCATGTGTAAACTTTTAATTTATTTTGAGCTTAATATACTGATGAACGTAAAAAAAATTGACGATAATATTGATATTTCCTGGTTATTACTATTTATATTTTTGACTTTATGCTTCTGTGCATTTCATGAAACGAACGATGGTCATTTGTTGGATTACTATCGTTTATTAAAACTATGTAAACTAATATGTGAATGTTTACACGATGCTGTGTAAATTCAATACCCGAAATGGTCAACAGTTGATCGTCGATATTAAATTTTGGAAATGATATGACCAGTTAGAATTTCTAGGATATACAAATAGGCCTGACATTCGGCAGTCGGTTGACATATTTAAAACGGTATATGACGGTTCGTATTGGTATCGATATCTGAATTATTCTAAAAATGTTACTTTCAATAGTTATTAAATAGTTTTCTAGTAGTTTCAATAATTTAATTTTAATAGTATAGAGACATTTCTATATGATAATGAAAACACAATTTTAACTTTTCTCTATATATAATAACATTAATTATGAATTGAATTAAGAATTGAAATTATTATTAAATCTAATACATTTATCAATATTATTTTCACTATTTCCTATGAAATCTTAAGTATATGCTGATCGAGGATTACAAAAAAAAATATATATATATATATATATATATATATATATATACTTAAATATCAAATGGCAACAAGTAAGACTAAGTCTATGAAAACTATCAATCAGAATCATATTAGTCACAATAAAACGTTAAGTGGCTACACGTGCACATACAAAATAATATACAATTTAGACCTCAAAATGATCACAGAAAAAATATGTAAAGCTTTTATAAATTTCCATTCACAATTATAGATCAGTTTAACGACGTCCTTAAGGCACTATATGAAATGAAAAATTGTCATTAGTGAAATGTGATACGGATAATAACCGACACTATAACGATACTTTAATATAAGGTGTTGAAGATCGTTCTTCCATATAATATCATGTGTGCAATCATTTGCTGAACAAATAACAATCAATTTAGAAAAAAGAGCTATTTGTAGATGTTTTATTTATAATTAATGACATGTCATTTACGCAATCAGGTTTATGTGGAAAATTTATCTAGAAATAAAATTATTCCAAGAGTTTAATATTTTTGGTATATAATATTTCATAAAATGGGAATATTAATAAAAAAAACTTAAAAAAATAATTTCCATATCATAAAAATTTTACCTTGAGCAATTACATTGTGAAAATCGAACAAATTATATTACAACAAATTACACATATCAAACAAACAACTATCTGAATATGTTCAGTAAAACTAACAGCAAATTAATCATTATAGAAATGTTTTTTTACTGCTTTTCAAAAATTTGTCACATAGTGCTTTGTACTTGATAGATGGGATAAAAAGACGGCTATGGGGCAAACAGGTCCAATGTCTTATTTTCAATTTGAAAGGCTCTTACAAAATAATAGCTACACTATTCAACAAATGCAAAATATATATTTCATGAATGCAAAATATATATTTCATGGGTACATTTTTTAAGAAGGTAACAGTAATTGATTTATTTGTTACCACGATAACTGCATGCAACTATAATTTTTTTTGTTCGTCAAATATTCATATTATACTTAATAATACTTATAATTAGCAATACTTATAATCTGCAAGTTTTAACTGAAGGCAAACTTTAATTATCCTTTACCTTAAGATATCTTCAGTTGGCTTTAAAGTGTATAGTCAAATCTTTACCATTAATACCAATTAAAAAATTATCTACTTGTACATAAATAAAGCAATAATTACTAATTGATATAACTAAATATTTTAAAAAAAAACTCTATTAGCAAATAGGAGGGTCATTTAACAAGTACTTAGCCTCAACGCAACTTTTCGAACTATTTTGCAACCGTCGAAAAACCGTATTTTTAAATGTGACATTGGTGTACATTTAGGCTTCATTCTTGCATCGGAATACGGAATAGCGGGATGTACTTTACAATTTCATGAAAAACTAATTCTAAAATTTATTTATTGTTCAATTTAAAGTGACGAAGAATTGGTATTAGGATTTTTACAATTACATAGTCCACTGAAGATGGCACAAAACAATTTGTCGAAACGTATGGAAAAAATAAATATGTTTTAAAGTCATACAAGTTTTTAATTGATGTATTGCCTTGAAGACTAAATCTCACATATCTCAACATCAAAATTATAAAAATTTAGCATATATATATATATATATATATATATATATATATATATATATATATTGGGTGGTGCAAAACATAATGATTCGTGTTGCGGTAATCGGATCAACTAAGATTTGACTTGTCACCTGAGCCTCGGAGCGGTTGCACCGCGTTCACGCGTTACCGATTTTCTTATATCTGCAAAAACCGATTCTCTAACATGTGTTCTGTTTGTCTTGTATGATCCAAACATATTGTTACCTAATTCGGAATAATCCAACACGTATTTATTAAGCAAACATTAATCTGACAGCTTTGTATTCAAATTTTTATAGGTTGTCGGTAGTGTGAGGGAAGATTATTGAAATGTATATATACATATATATTAGGGCAGTCCTTAATATGGATGTTTCGAATTGCTCTGCTCCCAGTGGCTTAAATGCTTCCAAATTGATAAAAAAATCTCTTAAAGTTTTAACTCTTAATATTAACTTTGAGATAGTCCGCACGCCAATCAAAGTTTTCTGGTTCTTCTTTCTAAGTAAATACTGATTTTATAAAAATATCAAATTTTTGTTGTTAACTTTTTATTTATGATTAATATTAGCAAATACAATGTTATTCTCAAAATTTGATTTACTTGTCGCTGAGTAATAAAATTTTAAAAAACAAATGGGATTTTACCAATGTTATTTCCATAAGAAACTTTGGAGTGCGGTCTATCTTATTAGGCAAAATCAAAACGAATAGCATGTCTCGATGAGAAGAGCTTTTTTAAATATGTTTATTTATTTTATTTTTATTTTCTTTATTTAATATTTATTAAAAAAAATATTGTCATATAACTTGTTGTTATAATAAATATATAACTTGCTATTAAGGAATAATTTCATTTCTTATGTTTTTCTATGATTTCTTTTAATTATTTGTATGCACTAAAGATGAGTCAAATTAGTACCCAAAACGTTTGATACTACAATAAAGACATTTTTAATAACTAAAATTGTTCAATTATTGGATGGATAACCAAGAACCAATTTATTTATTATTTATACTGTGTATATAAGTAAAAATCTAATAATATTTTTAGAAACATAATTTAAATGCTTTGAAACGTTTCCATAAATAAGAATTCTTATTAACAAATATATTTTCTATATAATCATGATTTCAACAAAAATATAATTTATTCCCATAAAAATTCACAGAACTTAACAGAAACTATGATAAATCATCTAAACTATGATAATAGTGGTATATCTGTTTCGGAATATTTTGTTACAAATTTATTAAAAAATCCAAACTAGAAAAATACCTTTTGATTAATTACTCTCAAGACCATTCGTTAGTATTTGTAGGCATATTGCTTGAATATTTATATTTATAGTTCATATTAATAACTCCATGTTATTGCTCATTTTTAATTTTTATCAAAACAATTTTTTATTTTGTGGATAAGTTGCTTATACATATCAAAAGTTTATTGTTGTTTGTTATTATGTTATTTTTAGATAATCTATGTATATGTATTTGCACTAAACAAGAGTTAAACCGAGATTCGAAACGTTTGCAAGTTTATTAAAAAAAATCGAGTGTTTCGGAGAATAGCATTCAAATTTGTGAAAAATAAAAATACACATTGAAAAATATTTATTCTATTTATTTGAATACTATATATGTGACATCATTCAACTACTCAAACGTAAATTATTTAGTATCTAAATAGTATGATTTATTTAGTATATATTTTTTTACATTTTTGTAAGAGTGTAAAATATCCATGAAAATCAAATTCGGTAAAATCATAATACAAATTCACTTCAACGCTCTTATTATTCAAACGTCAATAAATCATTTTTTGTTGGAGTTTTGATATACATATCCCCATTGTGCGTTTGTAAAATAACACTTCATTATTGGCAACTTCGACAGGTGGAGAAATATTCGCAGATATGCATAAAAAAACAAATATTTGCGAACAAACGGAAGTCACTATAGTTATTTTCCTGCCAGTATTAAATCAGTCGAACGTTCGATGTATGCATATTTGTTACTAATCCAGAGGTTTCCAACCGGTAATTTTTTTATCTCAATATATTGTAATAAATACTACCTCTGTAAAAACTACCTACATTATTTCAGACCTAGTTTCTAAGCTAAAGACGTTCAAAGTGTGACCAATAATATTTAATACTTTAAAAATATCTTTGTTTCAAATTGTTCTATTGATAATCATATGTTGCTGAATTTTTTTTTTCAAAATATTGTACATATTTATTTATTTTTAAAGATTAATATTGAATTAAATAACATTGCCGAAACGTAAAAATGTTTAATTTTTTTTTTTTTTTTAAATAAATAAGACCATTAGTGTAAAATAAAAATAATAATAGATATTTAGAGGAAACTTAATATATGTGATTGTTATTAATTTTTTATGTTTATTTTTTATTAGAAAACTTTCTAAAAAAAATGCACAGAATCCTAAATAAAAGTTATACTTAGTTATACTTTAAGGATTGCAAAAAGTCGCTATTTTGATTTAGGGGGAAGTCGCGTAACGCCGAACGGCACCAAACACCGGACACTCTCTTTAACACGTATTATTTAAGCGAATATAAATCTTTTCATTTAAAAATACTAGTGAAAGCAACCCTTTCCTGTTTTAGGCGCAAATTCGCGGCGTTGCCTAAATATCAATGGAAGTAATTTTAGCATATTTATGCATTTACATTGTTTATGCATTTGATTGTTTTCCGTAAAATGGAAGACTATTATTAGATCTTTTAACCAATTTAAGTAGGTGCTACCAAATGAACGAAAATGTCTGTCCCTTAGCACCGGACACTAAGTCGTCTCTTAGTACCGTACAGTAAACATATTGATATTTCTTGTGAAAATTTACGTAATTTATTCCAATTATTTAATTAACTTCCCGTAGGGTAAGTTATAGTAATCGCAAAAAAATCGAAAATGAAATTTTTTATATATCTTTACGTTTCAGAGGTTTTTGAATATTTTGGCATACCTTAGAAAAAATGGATGTGTGTGTGTGTGTGTGTGCGTGTATGTATGTGTGTGCGGATACAAATTTTCGTCGACGATTTCGGGAACACGGATGAAGCAATTTGAATAATTTAAAAAATATTCGATTCGTATTGATAAGGAGACGTGCTGATTAGTTTTTGGCGGTGGTAGGTCTAGCCGTTCCGAAGATATGGGGCAAAAAGTGCCAAAAACGGTACCTCAGTTTTTAAGAGAACGGAGCGTCCGATTTTAATAATTCAAAAAACATTTTAATTGTATTGGCAAGATGAAGAATTGATCAAATTTTCATAAGGGCAGATCTAGCGGCTTCGGAGATCTAACGAAAAAAGTAAAGAAAAATGCCATTTGGCGTTCAAAAATGATTATTAGACATATGCACATCAAATTATCAGATATTTTATAGAGATTTTAACAATAAGTATAAATTTTGTTTACATTCCTATGGGTTCCGTACCAATGTTTACCTGTTAGACAGCGACGCGGCGCTTACGCGCATTATATTTTGTCTCTATGCAGTTAAAGCAGTACGATTGTTTTGAAAAAAGTTCAGATCTTCCAAAATATGTCAAAATAAAATAAAAAAAAAATTCAAAAAAAAAATTATTTTTTTTTCAAAAAAAAGTAATTTTTTATCCAATTTATAGTTTCTCAAAAATCTTATTTTTTCAAAGTAAATTTTTTTCAAAAATGTTAATCGTTTTTAAAAAAATTATAATTTTTGGTACGGGAAGTTCCAGCAATTTGCCTTAAGGCACGATGCCCTAATTGCCTTAAAACAGAATTCCACTTACAGCTAGTTTTATTCTGTATGAGAGCTAACGGTCACTACATAACCCCATTTTTCGTATTTCATAGTCAAAGAATGAAAATATTATGGTGAATGCACCAGCTGAGAGCATTGGTGTGGCCCAGCCAATAGGGTGGATGAATAGTGTCTTTTTTGCAATATCTAAGAATATGCATCCAAGACACATGTGCAGACATTCCAAAGTAGTTACATATGTGATCAATGCAGGTTATTTGGAAATGTGCGGTACTAGGTGCCACTGTTTGAAATTATATTTTTTGATACCAAAGTTTGATTGATAGTATTAATTATTTTTTAGCAAAGATTGCGGTTTTGTTAATTTTGATTTCTAGCTTTGTTATCTTACATAAATCATAATATAATAAACATTTCGTAATATATTTTTTTATTTATTTATAAATAACCTTATGTGTCTGCCACTAGGGGACTTTTCCCTAATTATCGTTAGCAAATAACAGTAACTAATTCAATAGATATTATTTAGGTATCTACAAGGAGTAAAAAACTAATTCAAGTTTATAATATCTGTTATTTGTTATGCTTTGTAATTTATGATATTTCTTATAGGGTTCTTATTATTTTATTTATTTTTTTATTTATTCATTTAGGCTTTTGACCTAGGGGTCATTTAGCCCTTGAATACATTTCTTACGGATACATTAGAGTTCTTATAGAGTGAAAGAAAATATCTATGTGAAGTCTATGATAAAAAATAATTGAATAAAATGTACTGAACAAATAATATTATAATGAATTATAAAATATTATAATAAATACAGGTTTGAAATGAAAATATTCATCATCAAAATCACTCTCAAAATATCACGTACGTAGTTCCTTGAAATAGGTACCTCAAATTTTTAATTTCTATACGCAGAATTCATTTTCCGCCAAAATTTAGTTTTGCGAAGATTTAAGTGATATTCTCAATTCTTATTCTTCTTTATAATAATATATTATTTAATTATTATAATAATAAATTATAATATTATATTATTAGAAAACAGTTGCCATTTTTTTTATTAAGCTTTATTATCGTTGAGATTTAGAAGCATAAACTTATAATATCATCATTGCCATTCAAATGCACTGATGTAATAAATTTCAATCGCGATAAAAAATATAAATGATTATTTTTTGGTGACAGTATAAATGTTGGTAATCTCTGCGAAAAAATGAAACATTTGTGTGGTATCATTGAAAACCAATGTTCCGCCATGTACATACACACATCATTCCATTGCAAAGCCTGCCGTTTCCGATTTTTAGTGGTTCCGATGATTTAGTGCCAAATTTAATCCGTGTATAGGCTGCACTGTTGTAAATAAATCGTGTAAAAAATCACGACGACATAGTGGAATACAAAAGTTTAGTCGAAATCTATGACAAACGCGATTTTGATTTATATTCGGCTGTTCAAAATGGTATTAATTATTCTATTGTTATATTTATATTGAATAAAACAAGTATATGTTGGATCAAATTGCTCACTTATCTCAATACTTAGAACAGATGCAACAATCTCAATTTTGCAACTATAAAGTTTTATTAGGTTTAGCTGGTCCTTTTTACCACACCCACCCACATGTAAGCTAATATAAAGATTATATAAAAACATCAGTTGAATCTAGTTTTAAAATAACAATACATCTTATAAATCAATTTAGTACTTCATAGCCAAAAGTTATATTAAAGACTCGTAAACTAAACAACAGTGCTCACAACCAAAAAAGCTATAAACAAAAGAAAATACTTTTGTTATAGATTTTCAAACATGATTCTTTATGTCTTGATATTGATTTTCCTTGCTTTAAGGCGATGGCTGATTGCAAATCTTTTTTGCTCTCTACTTTCAAATATTGTTGTTGAAAATTTCCTAACTTTACTTGTTTTTAAGATATTGGTAGTGGATCTTTTTACCCTTAAACCCCACCCTATTTTATGTAAAAAAAACCTTCCAGGGCTCTATCAGAACATAACCAAATATGTTCAAATAATGCTAGGTGGTAGTTTAAAAACTACACTACAAAAGCCATAATATACCAAGAATAGTTATGATCTTTGATCAAATAATAATAAAACTAGTGGGGTGTATGGCATCGTGCCTTAAAGCAAATTGCTGGAACTTCCCGTACCGTAACGAAATGTTCGAGAAATACTGAATTTTTTCAAATATATTATTATTAATATTGTAACATTGTCTAATATTTATAAGAATTATATAAACTGAATTGCAATTTAAAATAATTTGTTTAAAGTATATTAGAACTATAGTCAGAATTAGAATTAAAATCTGAATTATTTTCGATATACATAAATTTTTTTTTGAAAAAAAAAATTGAAACAAATTTTTATTTTCAAAATCAATTATTTTATTAAGACAAGCAGAAAGTTCTGTGAATCATTTAAATCGGACGCTTAGTTCTCACAAAAACTGCCATTTTTTTCACATTTAGCTCCGTATCTTCAAAATGGCTGTGCCTGCCTTTGCCAAAAACTAATAAACACTACTTCCAATCATTACTAATTGAATGTTTTTGATAATCCAAATCGGATGCTCCATTCTCTCAAAAACTTGATTTCTATTTTCTGCTCTCTTTGCTCTTTATCTCCGGACCTACATTTGCCAAAAACTAATCAGCACATCTCCCTATCAATAGGAATCGAATTTTGTTTGAATCATTCAAATCAGTTGATCCGTGCGCCCGAAAACGTGATTGGAAAATTGTGTCCATACATACATACACACACACACATCCATTTTTTCTGAGATATGCCATAATGTTCAGAAACCTTCAAAACGTCGAGAAATGTAAAAATTTTCAATTTCGATTTTCGGCCCATTACAATAATTTACCTTACGGGAAGTTAAAAAACACTATTTGAACTTAAATAATTTGTTAAATATAAAGTATTACGAATTATATGTCAAAGAGACCACACTATCCAAATGTTTCATATCATCATATATAAGTCAAATATAAAGACAAGCCAAACAGTTCTTCCATTCTCTATATGATAAATTTTTATTATTTTTTCTGTAATAATGATGAATTTTTATTGGTGATGCAGCAATACCGGGTAAGAGCTATTTTTACTTGAAAACATATTGCTATCTATATTTCCAACTGAAAACCAATCTCACTACTGCTTGACATCAGACAGCTCAAAAAATCAAATCCCATTGTTCCAAACAATTCTTTTCTGAACATTTTTTATTCACCTTTTCTGTCATAGTTTTCTACATTTTGTATTTCAAAATACTGCTTCTATATTACAGGAATCTTTGTTCCGGCTTTGAGTTTACTTTATTTTTTGTTCTCATACAAGTGGTTGATCTATGCATTGCGATATTGACAATCTTCTACAAGGTAGAACGTTCAACCATGAAGTTTAAAGAATGATGCTCTAATTTAGATGAATAAATATTTGCAGAAAAATCTTTTGAATACAAGTTCAATTTGCACTTTACTATACTTTTCCTCGTAAATCTATCTCTCGTTATGTAACATGCCTTATGAATAGTATTCGCTGAAACTGCTTACAAATAGATGGATTAAGGTTAGTCTGTTCGGTACGCCGGAGGAAATATTTGTTGATTTTGTTAGAAAAATGATCGTTGTGCAGAAGTAAACGGTTTGTGTTGTGGCATCATATTCAATATGTTCCACGATAATGCACAATGCAGTTCAATCCAATGATACGCCATTACTGGCATCGTCGGACACGTGTTCGGCATACAGTGTGAAAGTTAGCCTTTGACTCCGAATTCGACGGTATCTGCTTTATAAATAGCTTTTACCACTTCGAATGTTATAGAAGTTATCGTAACACAAGATGTATGCGCGATCGAAAGATGGAACTGAGGAAAGTTAACAATGCCGAGCGATTTATTGTCAAGTATCAGGACGATTCGCTTTGCTGCGGCCGAATATTTATTACTCATAGACCGGCGCAATGTTGGTTGACGACCACCTATATATTAGTTTGAATGGGCTCTCCTAAATAATACTTAATAAATGCACTTGATAAAGGTGGTTCACAGAGAATACCTCTGCTAATAAGGTGCTGTTAAGAAGTATCATAATCAAATCCATTGCACATATGGTGTTCAACTTTAAGGGTATTGCAGGATCGTTCTAATCCTGCAGGCGAACTGAATTGTTGAGAATGATCTTTTATGATTATGAAAAGTATGTGTATTGTGAACCCAGATTGTCGCCAACCATGAGGTTGCGGATTCAATATTCACCTCGACCAACTTGCATCAAGCAGCAGTGATATCTGTGTTTATTTAAAAATATAGATCTAAATACGATTTCAAGTAAAAAATATTAGAAGTATTGCTGCATGTAATTATAAATATAATTACATTTAAATATGATTACAGCACAATTAGATAGAAAAATCATAAAGTTATCTTATATAATTGCATTTATAAAATATATCTGGATTACAACAGCTTAAAGAATTCTCAAAAATAATTTGAACTGTATTTAAAAATTCAATTAACGGTCCTGTATATGCACATATAATTGTCGTGGCGAAGATCGTTGACACTCCGACGCATACAGATGGGGTCGCGCGTTCGATTCTCCGCTCTGGCAATCTGACATCGAGCAGCGCGATGTCCATTTCCAATTGAAGTGGAAAAAATTCTCACACTACTTCTTTTATCACACAACTTGATTGCTTCAATAATTTAGTCTATAATTTTTTCATAATCTCGTTCGATAAAAAGTAACTAATATACTTTTTGGCAATTATAATTTCTAAAGTACATTTTTCTCACAAATAATTTAATAAACATTATTGTTTATGTTCAAATCTTAGGTAAATTAATTTGTAAAATTTAGTTCATATGAGCACTCTTTCTTCAACCTAAGATCAACTTGATAAATATTCCATATCCAATGCCAAACGAATGAATTTTTGACACATAAATTCTAAATCATTTTTTTAATAAGTAGAAATATTTTTTGTATTGCTAAATAATTCAGTGAAGTTTGTAGTTTATATAATAGCAATAAAGCTCAAATTGATTCTACATTTAGTGAGAAAAAGAAAAGGCTGTTTTTAGGATTTTCCTGGCAATTATTCGATTTTTTCTAAGAACTATCCTTGGACACCAACAAACATTTAAAAAAAATAATTGGCCAAATCGGTCCAGGCGTTGTTGAGTTATGCATTTACCAACACATTTTGGCGATTTTATTTTCATATTATAGATTGAAAATTACAACAATATTCTGGTTTTGAATTTATTTAGCAGTTCTCAATTATTTTGGCTTTAACTTTATTCAACAAGTTTTCATTTTTTGTTGTTCTATATTTAATTCAGATATAGAATAGTTTCCTTAAAGCAAAATACTACTTACGTCTAGATCCAAGTTAGAATTTGAGACAGCTGATTTATGTTGCGCAAATAACAACTCTTGGACATACCAGGAAAAAAGATATGTGGTAGACTGGTGGATCTACAGACATCTCAATATGGATTTGGTATGGGTACTGAACCCTAGAAACGATTGGTCATTACCGACGTATCCACTTTCGGTCTGTCAAGTTCATAACTTTGCAGACAATTTATGCGAAAATTATAATTATATCTCTTTCGTCGTCGCGCAACATGTTAGCTCGTCCTCGTCCTCGTCCTCGTGGCGATTGAATCGCTTGAGGACTAGTTAAAAACCGTAACTTTTGGTGAAGTCTCGTACTTAATTATGCGCATAAATGTGCAACCAGATGAACAGATGTTGCGAATTCTAATTCTACGTGTTTGGGTGTCCGACTTTGTGAGTTTTAGACGATATTCAGTTGAATAAACAATATTTAAATTAACTGCATAATGTAGCATGCTTAACTGTCCACACGCATTTGGGAATAACTAAGTAGGGCGTGTGGAATTATTTGTATATTTATTATAGCGAAAATTCCTTTTGTAATAAATTGTGTTCAACGTGTTATAAACAACTAATAAACTAGTTGTGTTCGGCGAAATCATCAATATTTTATAAAGAAATATTATTTAAATATTCAAAAAGAAAATTATGTTGAACTGCATTTGTGAAATTTTTTGACAACATGCATTCAAAGGATTTTGAATAATTTATGATTTTTTTAATGATTTTTCAACTCATAATCTCACAATTATATATATTTTGTACTAATGATTCAGTACTTGATTGCATAAAAAATCTTTCCATATTACAACCAAAAGACAAGTGGCATCGTGTTTTAAGTCAAATTGCTGATTTAATTTTTTTTTTTTTGAAAAAAATTAGATTTTTGGGAATTTTGAAAATTTTGTAATAGTTGAGTTTTTTTTAAATTTCTGAACTTTTTTCAAAGCAATCGCGCTACGTAGCTTTTTTAGAGATTAAATTTCGAAGCGCGTAAACGCTCCATTGCAATCTAAGCGATGAACATTAGTACGGTATCCATAGCAATGTAAACACAATTTGTACTTATTATTAAAATATTTATAATATATTTGACAATTTGATGTGCATATGTCTAATGGTAATTGTTGACTGCCAAGTATCAATTATTGAAACTTTTTTATTCGTTTATCCGAAACCGCTGGACCTGCCTTCAAGAATTTTATCAGACTTTCACTTCATCAATACAATTTTTTTTTTCATTCATTCAAATCGAATGCTCCGTAACCTCCAAAGATGAATTACTATTTTTGGCACTTAAAAAATTTGGTATCGATTATAATCTTGCGTTATGACATCTGGCAACCAAAATTATATGAAGACCAGATTTTACTTCAAGCATTGGCAACTTTGCAAGACCAAATGCCCTTTCCATCTCAACTGAACCTAACCAAATATTTGATGAGGATAAATCTCTTGCATGCTTGGCAAGAAAGCAACAACTAAAATTAATAAATTCTATGTTTAATATTTTATAATACATAGTTTAAAATTAATGTAATGAAACTAATTGTAAAGTAATGTGACTTTAATGTAATGAATGTATTACAAAGTTATTATTTGTTCTCATTTGGTGAAGCATTTGTCACACTTGCTTCAAGGAATTAAGAAAGAATCATAACAATGTGAAAACTTTCTAAAAAAATATGAAACAAATTTTTTACAAGAAGAAATAAAAGAAGGTCCTACTGATGTTGTTTTTGAGAAGCGTGAACAGCATTGGTGTCGTGGCTCACCAGTCATGTAATACAAATGATCGAATAGTTTTTAACACATCTAACGCTTCACAACAAAACTATACCACTTCTAATATGCCTCCGCAAAGTCAATATCTTCATCCTCAACAAATGCTTTAAAAATTAGCAGAACCGTCAATAAGAATAGAGGCAATAGTGTGACAAAATCCTAATCCAGGTTATCTGCAAGAGGTAATCTCATTTAATTCATCTCAGTAATCACAAGCGACTATTAAAACAGTTTTAAACAACGAAAATCTATTGCTGATTAATTCATTTTATAATATATCCTTTATAATTAATTCTACGAACTTTGTTTTTATTTATTTGGTTTGTACTAAAATTTTTTGGTTTTTAATTTTCATTTGTATAGTCCTCAATATTTTCGACAGTGTGAAACAACCGAATTGAATGATTCAAATAGCATTCAAATTTTTCGAGAATTTTAAAAAAAATTTGATTTTTGAGAATTTTGAAATTTATTTAGTTGCTTTGGAGACAAAATATCATAGCGCGTAATTGGTAACACATAGAATTGTAAACAAAATTTGTGCTTATTATTAAAATCTCTATAAAATATCTGTCAGTGTCAACATTTTTCCAATATTTTTTTTAACTCACCGTAGTGTAAGTTATTGTAATCGTTCGATAATTCAAAATGATAATTTTTGCATATCTTTACGTTTCAGAGGTTACTGAGCATTTTGGCATGCCTTAGAAAGATACAAACTTTCGACTATTTTAGGAATACAAATCAACCGATTTGAATAATAAAAAAAACATTCGATTTGTAATGATAGGGAGACTTGCTGATTAGTTTTTGACAAAGGCTGCAAAATTTCGAAAGTTTACTCAAATAAAAATATAAACTTTTAGATTACGTTAGAGGGAAATATTTATAAATATTTGGAGTATTCTTATGTATTTATATATAAACCAAAAATTTGCAAAATAATGCAAAAAAACATAAAATGAAATAAAATGAAATCTCTGTAACTAATGAGAAAATATGAATTATTCAGATATTACCATGTAAGTAAAATCAATACAGACTGCTATTGTGAATTATATTTCTAATTTAAACTTCTATATCCTGAATTAGAATCTTCTCTATAGAACAAATTTAAAATTTGGTAAAAACAATGTTGATCTCTAAATCTTAATAAAAATGTGATTATATGCATCCGATTTTTTTAATTTATCTCAAACCAGATTAGTTACATAACTTTCTAAAAATTTAATAATCTTTAGAGCCTATAAAGTTACGATTCACGCCTATTAATTTATAATTATAAAATGCATTTCTTTCGAAATGGCAGTATACTTTATTTGCTCCTGTCCTACATCCAATGGGCTACCGAGACATATTGCCCGATTTTCAAAAAATTTTATAATTAAACTGCTTCTCATAGGCCTATAATATTTCTAGGTGTTTGGTTTGACTATCAACCTTAACACTATACAAAGTTTCATCAAAATCCCAGAGGAGTAAACTTGAGGTCCTCCTTGTTAGATTTTACATTTAACTAATAATAAGTGCATGTATCTTTTTATTATACTACGGTTGTATTTTGTATGACTTTGATATATTACGTGCAATGATAATTATAATTTTTTTTATATACGTATGTATCTTTGTGTACTTATTATAATTTCCAGTGTACTAACTTTTATAACTTTTTATGCAATGTTCATAATCAATGTCTTTAATACCAAGTTTCGGGATTCGATCTTGGCAGCATCTAATAAGTTCTCATAAGTAATATATTTTATGTAACATTTATTTCAGTAGCTGAAAAGCATAACCAATTCTAATAACCGCTTAATGGTATTTATTATATGGAATTGTTTCGCGAAAATAAAAATGACAAAAACTGTGAAAAGTTAGCGTTTCCTCGGAGTGAGTTTGCATATTTTATCTGAAATAATTAGCATGTACATCGTTCATAAATGAAGAGTTTAAAACGAGTTGCATTACAATAATTCACGTAATTGTTTAACGTTAGTAATATTTTGCATGAAATTAAGTCGTTTAATGGATAATTCTGTTTTTGCCTTTTGCGATCTGGTATACGGCACTGTACTTTTATAAATATATACTCGTATGTATATAATATATATATATATATATATATATATATATATATATATATATATATATATATATATATATATATATATATATATGTATATAATATATGCATATATATATATATATATATATATATATATTCATACTGCAAAATAAGACGTTTCTGGAATATAGTTTGCTTCCTTTTTCACATTTCAGATGAAGTACAAGGGTTTATACAAAAACCGACATTTCAGAAAACCGGTTTTCGAATTTTAATTTTACTAAAAAACGGGTTTTAACCGGTTTTCGAATTTTATATAGAAAATAAATTTTTGCTCGAATATTCAGTAAATTTATTTGACTGAATTTATTTATTGTTCAATTTTATAAATAGTAAACAAAATTATTTTAATTTTAATTAGTGGAACTAAAAAATAATACATAGTTTATCTTGATTAAATAACTTTGAAAATAATTATTCGTTATTCATGCATCAGTTTCACATATAAGAATGAAAATATTTTTATGATAGTGAAAGGAAAGTTTTCGAATAAATAAAAATAATATGTTTTTAAATAAAAAAATCATTAAATTAAAATAGAATAAAAAAAGATTAGATACATGTTGACACATACTTGTTAATATCAAATTTAGTTTTAAAAACATTTAAGCTAAACTTTTATTTCTGTTCCGAGCAATTTTAATTAATTAATTTATACATTCTAATTGTTTTTTGTTTAATAAAATATGATTTAAAAGAATTGAGAACGTCTATCAAATTGCTAGTTAAACGTGTCCCTTGTTTACTCACAAAATTTCCTGAAATAGAAAATTCTCTCATACTTGCAACCAAATATAATAGTTCTAAGTTTTTTTGTTCTTTATTTTGTTGCTTCTAGGGTTCAAAACTCTTTGTTTTTAAGTTTAAGTTACTTCTTCAAGAAGTCAAACTGATTTAAATTAATATATACATTGGTATAAAAATCTCAATTAATATATACATTAGTCAAAAGATAACACAAAACCATTCTGGGAACCATTGTAGACTGATAAGATTCCAAATGCTATTGAATCGATATGATTTCAGGAATCAAAACGCTTTCATCTATCTTTTATATTTTCGAATTACATAATTTTTGCCAAAAAAACGGTTTTAAAGGTTTTTGAAAACCGACAAACCCTAACAACTCACCGGAACGAATAGTACCGATAAAAAAATGACAATTATACCCAATTATGATAATTAATTTTTAACTTTTTTTAACGACTTTCATGAAACTTTGTATTATTATAATAAGGTTGATGGTCTTAACGAACATCGTAAAATACGATAGGCCTATAAAAAGATTTTTCATTCTGTCAATACATGTGATACGTTTTTTTGAAAAATTAATTTCAGACGCTCCATTCTCTCAAATACTAAACTGCTATTTTTTGCACTTTTCTCTTCGAAACAGATTGACCTGCCTCTGCCAAACCTAAAGAGCACGTCATCCCAGCAGAAGGAATCGAATGTAATAAATAATTCAAATCGGTTGATCTGTGTTCAAAATTGTATTCTGGGACAAAAATTGTATTCAAACATACACACACACATTTATTTATATTTTATAAAATATGCCAAAATGTTTAGAAACCTTACGTATATATATGTACATATGTATAAATTTTTATTTACGATTTTTCCGCGATTACTATAGCTTACTCTACGGAAGTTAATAAAATTTATATAAAATGTATTCTTATTTAGATTAGTTCATTAAAAATGTATATTGCTATTGAAATGATAAAACCTGAAAAAGAATAAAATCTGAAATTTGATGTTAATTTAATATTAATGTATTTATTATTCTGTTATTCATACCATATTCTCCAAGTTTTTAAAATTTGATGTTAAAATCTTACTGGTCTCACAGATCTGCGGTAGGTTTTTGTTGTCCGATCCTATAGTTAGGACTCCACTTTGTGGCAGCATTTCGTTGCATTTTGCGGCGGACACATTTTTTAGCTTCTTCTGACTAAAAAGTAAGAGTTTGATAATTAGAAATACAAACTTCTTTATAATATATTTATAATCTTGTTTTTACTGAACTTAAGAGAAAAATTTCATTCTATTTTCTTTTGAAAATAATTGTTTTTCTATGATTATGCAATTTCAACATAAAATTCAATGTTCATGAGAAAATAATAAATTTTTTCAATAGCAATAATGAAAATAAGGAAAATAAGCAAGAATATCAATTCGTGTTTGATTTGAGAAATATAAATCAATGGAACCACAAAATTATTACTTTAAGCAATATTTTTACTACTGTTTACAACTAAATATTTTTATACAAATCATAATTGTTGCAACTTTGCTATTTTCGCGAAGGAGTGGTATTTTAGATGGTTTTAAAATATATATATATATATATATATATATATATATATATATATATGTTTGTAAAATTTTTTGCAGCCCAACCGTCGAATTAAAATATATATATATATATATATATATATATATATGTATATATATATATAATATAATAAATATATAAATTTTTGGTTTACATGCAAATGCATGAGAATACTCCAAATATTTGATTAATAATGATTTCCCTCTAACGTAATCTAAAATTTTATATTTTTATTTGAGTGAATTTTCGAAATTTTGCGGCCTTTGCCAAAAACTAATCAGCGAGTCTCTCTATCATTACAATTCAAATGTTTTTTTAATTATTCAAATCGGTTGATTTGTGTTCCTAAAATCGTCGAAAATTTGTGTCCGAACACACACACACACATAAGCATCCATTTTTTTCTGGGGTATGCCAAAATGCTTAGAAACCTCTAAAACGTAAAGATATGCAAAAATTATCATTTTGAATTATTATTACAATAACTTACGCTACGGTAAGTTAAAAAAAAATATTGACATTGTAAGTACAAATTTTTTGTACATTTCTATATGTTACCAATGTTTATCTATTAGACTGCGACGCGGCGTTCACGCGCTTTGATATTTTGTCTCTAAAGCAAATAAATAAATTTCAAAATTTTCAAAAATCAAATTTTTTTCAAAGTTTTCGAAAAAATTGAATGCTATTAGAATTATTCAATTCGGTTGTTTTATACTGCCGAAAATATTGAGGACATGTTTGAACTATACAAATGAAAATGAAAAATTAAAAATCTTAGTACAAACCAAATAAATAAAAAAAAAAATTCGCAGAATTAATTATAAAGGATATAATATATAATAAATTAATCAGCAATAGATTTTCGTTATTTGAAACTGTTTTAGTAGTCGCTTGTGATTACTGAGATGAATTAAATGAGATTACCTCTTGCTGATAACGTGGATTAGGATTTTGTCACACTATTGCTTTTATTCTTATTGATGGTTCCGATACTTCTTAAACCATTTGTTGAGGATGAAGATATTGACTTTGCAGAGGCATATTAGAAGCGTTAGATGTGTTAAAAACTCTTCGATCATTTGTATTAGATGACTGGCGAGCCACGACACCAATGCTGTTCACGCTTCTCAAAAACAACATCAGTAGGACCTTCTTTTATTTGTTTTTGTAAAAAAATTTTTTCATCTTTCTTTAGTAAGTTTTCCCATTGAAAAGATTCTTTCTTAACTCCTTGAAGCAAGTGTGACACAACTATTTCGACAAATGAGAAAAAAAAATTTTAATACATTCATCACATAAAAGTCACATTATCTTAGTTTCATTACAATAACTAACAACTATGTTTTAAAAATATTAAACGTAGAATTTATTAATTTTGGTTGTTGCTTTCTTGCCAAGCCCGTAAGAGGTTTATCTTAAATTTCAACATAAAATTTAATACTCATGATAAAATAATAAATTTTTCCAATTGCAATAATGAAAATAAGCAAAATAAGCTAAATAAGCTAGAATTAATGTGTTTGATTTATGAAATAAAAATCTATGGAAATACAAAATTATTATTTCATAGCAATATTTTTACTACTTTTTACAACTTTGCTAAATAAACTATTTTAGAGAAGT
Source organism: Ctenocephalides felis (assembly GCF_003426905.1). Taxonomy (NCBI): domain Eukaryota; kingdom Metazoa; phylum Arthropoda; class Insecta; order Siphonaptera; family Pulicidae; genus Ctenocephalides; species Ctenocephalides felis. Next base: position 138,937,786 of record NW_020538040.1, read on the forward strand.
AGTGGTAATTTTAAATGGTTTTAAAATTACATAGGTTAAACATTACAAGATAGTCCGATCGCAGTATATATATATATATATATATATATATATATATATATATATATATATGTATATACATTTGTTATGAATTTTCAAAAATTGCCGTTAATCTCGATGTATCGTTATACATATTTCCTCTACTTTCAAATATCGTTAAAATTTTTGAGATAACGGTGTTGAACCTTTTTACCCGCAGTCCCTTAGGTCTCGCTTTATCCTATATATATATATATATATATATATATATATAATTAAGATCTGATTTATACCTCGCCATTGACGTTTACATTAGATTACATCAATAATCAAAGGTAATTAAATTCTAAATTAACCCTTTGCTTCATTAGGCTCTAGTTAATTTTGTGATTACAGTTTACGGTGATTTAGGAGGTAAATCTGAAAACGAATGATTTACAGACTTTCAAATGATGTTGCTGGATTACTTCTATTTATAACAATAATAAATTGATAGGTATTATTATTAAACTTCACGTATATGAGATATATTTGTTATGTTTGATGTTTTACTGATACCTATAATTTTATAAAATTTTTTTTTTTTGTTTTTTTGGCATGGTATATATTACTTTTTAATTTAAATTTAACAAGGTGTTCAAATATTTTTTTCTTAGTTGTTTCATTCTTGTATAATTACCTTAGAACTGATAAATATAGGATCATATCTATTGTCGAATTGTACAGGATTAATACTATTTACTATGTCTTGGTATTTACTTTTAAAATAATGCGTCTAAAATTTCAAGAATGTTTCAACACCAAACAAAAATTCGCATAAATACTTATGTGTTTATATATTGCTCCTAAATACCAAAATAGTGTATTAAAATATAGCCATTAAAATTTGTATCATTTTAATAATACTAATAATTTCTAAAAAATGAATCTTAAATTAAAATGCGCCTTAAATAAATTTTATATATATAGTTATTAAACTAAATTTAGTATCAAAAAATAAATTTAATCAAAAATCGGTATTTCACACGATTCATTTTAAAGTTATTTCAAATAGAACATAAATACACTATCTCAAATATAGATCATAATAACCAAAATTATCATTACTAATAAATACTAATCTAATGAAGTTAAAATATATGTAATTATATCGTTTGAATATTTAATTTTGTATAAAATTTTTGTGGGTTCTTAACTAAAACTAGAATGTTTAAAAAGCAACCAAATAAGTAAAATTATTCTTACCTGGCGCAAAGTCTTTCAATGCTTTGTACTGGTTGTAAAAATTGAACCATAATAATGTTTTTTTCCTAAATTGTTTCTTCTTCACACATCTAAATTAAGAAAATTTTAACAATAAGAAACGTGTTTTTATTATAATAATTTTTAAAAATAGATTTTGATTTGGTTTTCAATATCTAGACAAAATAATCAGAATACTGTCGTTTCAATTGTTTTGAGTTTGAATCAAATATAATAAATGACAACCTTCTAGAATTTTGTGACAAAATAAAGATTGTTCTAGAAATCTGCAAATTTAATTTTATATAAAAAAAATAATTGGCTTCCTAACTAAAACATAAATATAATCATAATGTTTAAAAACCAACCACATAAGTAAAATTATTCTTACTTGACACAAACTCTTTCCATACTTTTTACTGATTAGAGAAATTTAATCATAATATTGTTTTACATATTTGAATTGTTCCTTTATTCCACAACTGAATCAATAACATTTTAATAAAATCCAACGTGCTTTTATCACAATAATTTAGAAAAATAAATTTAGATTTGGTTTTTACAAAATAATCAGAATACTGTCGTTTCAATTGTTTTGAGTTTGAATCAAATTAATAAATGACAACCTTCTAGAATTTTGTGTCAAAATAATGACAATTGTTCTAGAAATCTACAAATTTAATTTTATATAAAAATTAATTGGTTTCTCAACTAGTACGTAAATATCATGTTTGAAAACCAATGAAATAAGTAAAATTATTCTTACCTGGCACAAAGTCAATCAATACTTAGTTCTGGTTGGAAAAATTTGACCATATTGTTGTTTTTACAATCTTGAATTGTTACTTCATAACACAGCTGAATCAGTAACATTTTAACAAAAAGCAATGTGCTTTTACAACAATTTTGAAAAATAAATTTTGATTTGGATTTGCAATATTCAGAATACTGTTGTTTCAATTGTTTTGAATTTGAATCAAATTAATACATGGCATTCTTGTAGAATTTTGTTTCTAAATAAAGAATGTTCTAGCAATCAACAAATGTATTAATCATTACATCAACATCAAGTAAGTTCTTAATAATGTTGAATAATGTAAAATAAATTTTGATGAAAAATTAGTAAGAAAATATTTTCAGTAGTACAATAAGTATAATAAAGCAATAATAAAATATATAGAAAATATGTGAATTTGTGATGAAAATATGTGATTTCCTTAGAACTAGGTAAATTTTTGAGTATAATCTATAATGTTATTGCAAAGTTTATATTTTTCGTTGTTTTTTTATCAACAGTGGAAAAAAAATTTGAGGTTTCTATGATTTGTTGAGATAAATACTTGCTATAACTGCTAAACTTACTAATTAAATTACTAATAACTAACTATTAATAGTAACTGCTAGTACTTATTGAATACGTCGATATTTTTAGAAGGCAACAGTATTTGGTCTTTATGTGATGAATCTTTTTATTGATGCAGCAATGCCGGTCAAGGGCTTTCACCTTCAGTTGGAAACAATTTGCTATCTAAATTTCTAAGTAAAAACCGATGTCACTACTGCTTGACATCAGGCTGCTCACAAAGTTAACATGAAAATGAAAACTGTCAATGAAACGACGTGTGGTGAGAAACGAAATGTTAAATGCATTCATTTGTATTGTCTGATAAGTCGCATCACTCATGTTACCAATAGCAAGTGCTTTCTTCAATAATGTAGAAATATAGCTTGAAATACATATTCATAAAACAAATAAGAAATAAAACGGTCTTACTGATACGATAATAAATATAATAGAGAAATGGATTTTATTTCCGAGCGGTTTGCGCGACAATTATCTGCAGAAGTCCAGAACGGCGAACGTGTGATATTAATTGTACTAACATGCAGGGGCCAAGTCAATGTGTTTCCCTTAATTGCTGCAGCAATTTTTACAGCTTTATACAATAAATCTGATAAAATTATCAGGACAGGATACATTTATGAAGAAATGGCCTAAAAATTATTAGGCCATTTCTTCACTCTCTTAATTATTTTGGTAAATTTTTAAAATTACCATTTTACTTAATAACATTCCAAAAGGAAAGTTAATGTTTTTGCCGGAAAATTGGACTTAATAAATTTATTTTTCCTCAACGTTTGAAGTCATTTTCATGCCAACTGGACTTCAAAATTTGATCTTTGATCGGTGTTTTCCAAAAACTTCTGTTTGACATTACCTTAAACTAAATGTAAGGTACCAAGATTTCAAAAATTGAAAGCATTGGATGAAATGACCAAGAGCCAACTCTTTAGAAAAAGCAGAAGAGTTCAAACGTTTTGGTAAAAAAAATTGAGCCGATATAAACGTAAATTTGAAATGTAAAATCTCTTCAGAAGCTGCCACTTAAGAATTTTCTTCGTCATTGATATCTTTTGTCTATTTTGATGATACTTATGGACCGAGTTGATGATCTTAACAAATATTATAGGACTATGTGTAGTTTAGTTATAAAAATCATTAATGCTTGGTATAATGGGCCGTGTCAAAAGTTTAAATGTGTTCTTCCATTGTAATAATAAGTTTCAAATCTCACTTTTTCATGATTATCTAGATTATTCATACATATTGGGAAGATTTTACCACTTAATGAAAATGCCTCTTATATCTAGTTTCGTCTTGTTTACTAACTATGTAGCTTTATTTTAGATGGCAACCCGAGCAGTTGTCCCTTTTCTATGTGATAAATTTGATTATTGCAATATTTGTAATAGTGATCACTATTTTTTAATGCAACGATGCCGGGTGAGAGCAATTTTCACTAGGAAACATATTGCAATCTAAATTTCCAAATAAAAACCCTGCTTGACATCAGGAAGCTGGATGCGGAATGAAGCTTCTGATTCATTCAGTTGAAATAATATGAAAGATACTAAAAGAGGCGGTATTATTTTTTGGCTCTTTGCTATGTAAGTGTAATATTTTTTTTATATAATCTGTATAAAAGCTCATATGTGAGTCGGGTAAAAAGGACTATCTGGGTCTTCACCCTGGCATAGGTGAAATCAATAACAAATAGAAAATTAAAAAAGCAATTTTACTTGAGATAAGTTAAACAAATAGTTATACTAACTCTGCTGATAATTATTTCTGATGAAATATCAGATCAATGTTATATACAGTGTTATATCTGTAAAAATAAACCTGTAAAATTTAAATTTTGCATTGGTTGAATAATGTAAGTAAAATCCCTTCAAAATTAAATATAAGACAGTGGACCTGTTTGACTTCTGGCCGTCCTATTTCACCCCGTCCAGAGGGTAAAATAGACTAGGTGACAAATTTTTGAAATAACGGCAACGGTAGAAATACGTTATTTCTACAATGATAAACTAGCTGGGAATTTTACTTAACATTGTCAGAAAGTTGTTTGTTGGTACGTGTTACTTGTTGTGGCATAATTTATTTGGTTTTCACAATATAATTGCTCAAAGTCACATTGGACATGTGTACCTTGCCCTACCCTGTATATAATATATTTGTATGTATTGTGCACCGTTGCCAACAATTAAGTTTGGGTTCTTCTGCTGCTAACAATAAAGCCTGTACCAATGTGGAAAATATTTAAATAAACCTACGAAGATGTTTATTATTTTTATTTGTTTCATTATTCTGTTACACTTGAATACAACTTAATACAACTTTAATATTTTGATGTAAAGACTGATACGGAATGAGTGCAGTGGTGATGTGCTAATATTTTTTTTTGCGGGAACGCTAGAATTTAAAAACTGATTCAAAAATCGGTTCTCATGTTTGCTCCGGTTTCGTTCGAAAAGGAAAGAAACAAAACTTATTACAAAATCCATTTTGTGCACATTTATGTATGTTTATTACAATAATAGGAACATTTAATAAAAATTAGTTGAATTATAATTTATAAAATTAACTTATTAAATCATTTTCTGCATGTAGGGATTTTTTAAAAAAAAAATTTGCCGGAACGCGTTCCAGCCCAAAAATGATTTGCCGGAACAACGTTCCGGTGCGTTCCAGCCCGACAACACCACTGAATGAGTGACGATGAACATAAGAATGAACGACTGACTGACTGCGAATGAACAACGATTTCATCATTTTGTAGCTTTTATATTCCTCATCAGAATGACGTAATCCTTTCCAGAATGCCTGTTCCAACTTGTTCAAATTCTTTATATGTGAGTCAGGCTACGATTTTCTGGTACGGCGCAGTTTGTGATTTTGCGGTTAGAAAGCTTTGGAAATATCCGTTTTTTCTGAACACGTGTTGTGCTTATCTCGAGCATACAATGTAATAGCATGGGCAAGCATTAAAACTACGTTGATTGTGTTTTTGACCGTTATATAGTAATTTATAATATTATTTATAATTATTACAAATGGGTGAATATCATTACAGTATATATGCACGTACAAATTTGCATATATGTATACGTATATAAACAAATATGTAGACTTTCGATAAATCCTGGAAGTTTAAAATTCAAAGTGTCGGTGGTATATATAAAGTTTCGAACTCTGATAAAGCGTTATTCGGACCGATACAAAGTATTCAGAGTCCGCGCGCGGGCCATCGTTTCGCATCGGGCTGCGGCGGCGGGAAATCGGTCCCGTAATTGAAAACGATCGAGGAAAATTTATGGCGTCTTATTGTCTCGAATGGTGGAAAAATTTGTACAGTACATCTGTCGTGGATTGGGGATTCGGTTCGCGGTTATTCGGCTGCCGGCCGTGTGTGTGCCTCTTAGTGCGTGTGTGTTTGTAAGACCATAAAATACTCCCGGCGTGATTGCAGAAGGCGAGGATTTGAATATAAAGTGATGACTTTGTATGCGCGGCATTGGCCCGAACAAGTCATAGAGTTTGAGGGCCGTCACTGCAAGTCGGATGAGGACTCCCGGATACTATTCCGATTCGATTTGTTCAATTTTATCTCAGTTTCTTCGCAATGCTTAAGGCGAAATTGTACCGACATGTGCTCCTTGATATAGAACTTTCAATACGATATGGGTATCCTATCTATCTATTGATTGAATATACATCCACGACCGCAGCTTTGTATTATAAACAAAGCATTGGATTGTCGTTTCTGTTTCTAACAGCAGCGAATCAATATTGTTAATCAGTTGTCATGTGGCAAGGTATCTGAGATATGCCATGATTTATATCTGTCATCCCAGTAAATAAGTAGTTAAGTGAATTTTGTAAGGCTTGTATTCAAAGATTGATTAGACGAGACTGGGTATGGTTATGCCAGGGTACAGTAGTAACAGTCATCATAACAGCTATACCGATATACCGATTTTAAGAATGAGATTTTAAAGATCAGGAGAAACTGGGTATGGTTATGCCAGGGTACGGTAGTGACAGTCGTTATAACAGCTAAACTATACTAATTTTATGATTGAGACATCAAAGATTTTAATTTTAAGATGTAATTTTAATTTTAAGTAATGTATTAATTTTTGTTTTTACTGATAATTTTTTAATGCAATATATTATTATTATTACATATTGTTCACCGAAATTTAACTTAATCTTCAAGTACCGGTAAAAGATAGATACACATGCGTGCGAATGAATCATATTTATATATTACTACATCATATAAATAAGTTATTGATATAACATTGAAAATAAAAAGTTATCATAGCTATATAATATAAATATTTAGGTTATCTTACATAGTAATTTTTTGCTTATCTCATTTATTTTGTTGCTAGTCAGTCGAATAGCATCTATTGATTGATCTCGTATTCTGTCTCATTAAAATGTTTTATTTTTTTTTTTTTTATTTTAATTTTTATTTTCTTGTTTTGTACTCATTAATTAAGCAAATTTCTCTTGTGCAGTTTTTTTTGTGTGTATATATAGGTTTCATTTTTACAATTATATAGAGTTTCTGCATTGAATTTCCTTTTAATAGTAATTTTGTAGTTGTATCTTATATTTTCTATCAAAACATGCAGAATATGAATTTCCGGTTTATATAACATTATTTTGTTCAAGTAAATTATATTTTATTGTTTATTGATTTATTGGTTTGTCTTAATAATTATTCAACTGATATCAGCTTTTAGATACAAATGTAAGTAAATTTAAATTCTAGAACTTTCAACTGTGAATCAAGTCATTTTATTATTAATGATTAATATTTAAATATCTCTGGCATATCTTAGTTGCTGTTTGATTATAATAAATTCTAAATTGCGTTATTCTTACCTACAATATAACCTTTATATCGTCATTTAGGTTCAAATATTAAGTGAATTGATATTTCGACAGTTCTCATCTCATCTGTCGAATAATGAGTTATTTTTTTGCATTTTTCCCGTTTTTTGGCATTAGTACTTTTTTTTCACCTTGCTATCACTCTTTTACTTCCGTTGACGAATTGTAAAATGATTTATACAAATTTGAATAGTCGTTTAGAAGCTGACGTGACAATACACGTACAGAAGATTTATTTAATTTTTTATTAATATTAATAATTTCTATAATAAAAGTTCTTCAGAAACTGTTAAAGTCGACAAAAATTATAAAATTAAAATATATATTTTTTCAAATTAACTAAAATTCAAAAAAAATCAGAAGTAATAAAAAAATAAGCACTCACTAAAAATTAAATCATGCATTCACTAAAAATCTTTATTGATTATTTTTGGGTGTGTACAGTTTTGCATATGTGGAACAACTAAATATTTCGAATTTATTAGATTAGTTTTATTTATTATTTTTAGCGTTAATTTTTTAAACAAATTTGTAAAATAAAAGTTTATATGAACAGTGGTGCTTTTGCATTTATTCTCGGTTTAATCATCTTTATAAAAGTATATTTCGTATACAATCTTTTTTCTGAGTTATTATTTCGGTGTAAAATTGTCAGTGAGAAAACAAATGTAAGGATTTGTCTACTGCACGTTTTCTTAAAAGTAAAAAAAAATCTTTGTCTACTATATGTTTTCTTACTAGTATATTTTCACAATATTTGAGAATGTCTCAGGCATTTGTTAAACATGTACATATTTCTGAATTTTCAAAACATAGCTTGAAAGTTATTAAAATCGTGAAACATTCATGCAGGCGTACAAATGCATATCGCACACATTCAAATAAGTCAAAATAATTAAAAGCTCTTGAAACATAAAGCTTTAATTTTTTTAAATTTTTTTTTCATTTTCAATTCCATACACTAAAAGAATTTATCAATGGTTAGTGAACAATGATACTTGATACAGTTTTCATCTCCATTTGAAATCCCAATTTGTGTATCAATTATTACACGATGTAGCTTTATCATCAAACAAATTACTCCTGTAATGTCCTTTGTTTGCTAGGACTATTGTATATTCATCACGTTTTGTATGCGTTACTCATTGAAGTGTAATTTATATTCAAATGATACAATAAATATCTTGTAATTACTGTAATAATAGTGGTATTACGAGAATAAATAAAATTTATCAATATCATTAACTAAATTACGTACCGCCTGCATTATTTCAAATCATTGGACTATGGTTGAATATTCGATCTATTCCATTATAAACAAATTATGATTAATATTATTTATTAGCAATTATTTGGACAAATTGACAATTATATTATTGTAATTGTTTGACACTGCGGATTATTAATAAAGTACCACATGTATTTTGGGATCACTTTTTACAAGCAACTCAAAAATCTGTAATCCTATTATCTTAAGATGATTTAAACTATAATAAAACAAAACCCGGTCACGAAGATGAAAATTTTATTATTAAAAGTTTTAAGTAGGATGGAGACATATTTTCAAATATAGCTTTTGGTGCGTTTTGATGTTTATTGAGAACTTGAATTGGCAAAAATTTACTTATTAATGCTGAAGTGAATTTCGAAAAAGAGCGATTGTGAAAAAACTCTCTACGTGAAATGTATGCGCGGTGTGTAAACCGTGTACGAACAAGAACTGAGAACATGAACCAGTCGTCGGTAGAATATTGAAAAGATGTTTTTTAAAACTTTTAAAATACTAGAACATATATGCACCAGGTTTTGCGACGGTGAGAAAAATAGTAAATCCTAGTAATAGTTTTATTTGCAAGTTTTAAACCATTGTATGAAACTGTTATTGGGATTATCCCAGCACATTTTAAATCTTGTTATTGTGAAATTGTATGAAATACTAGTGTTGATAAATAAATATTTGATTTTTTTTACAAATTGAATTTTAGTACAACCTTTAATGTGATGAAGTTTATAATTTTATACTCCACTGTTGAATTTGTTTGTTATCCCTTAATTAAAAAAAAAACTAATTCGAAACGTCTCGCATATTTTAAATTTTTATATATTATTTTATTCTTCAAAACAACATTGGGAATAAATATAAAATATAAATATTTTTTACATATTTATTGTATTTATAAATTTTATGATGGTCTTTTACATATTTTTATTTACTTTAGTACAATTTTCATATTTCAAAATATTGTTATATATCAGTACATTATCTGAACTCTTTATATCATTTATAATCATTTTTAATCTTTTTTACTGTAAATAATTTATTTATATAAAAAGACATTACGTGTCAAACAAACAATATTAAAGTTCAACCTATCAAATATTCATGAAACTGATACACAAAAATAAAATTATAGGGAAAAGTCCCGTAACGCCGGACGGCACCTAATGCCGGACACTCTATTTAACACGTATTATTTAAGCAAGTATAATTTTTTTTATATCAAAATACAAGGGAAAGGGGCGCGGGGGCACACAGGTGCAGGATCACGCGTTTTAGGCGCAAAATCACGGCGTCACCTAAATATCAATGGAAGTAATTCTAGTACATTTATGCATTCACATTTGAGTGGCATTTAATGGTAAAAGTAGTACTTGATTGTTATCCGTCAAATGGTAGAATATTATTAGATATTTTAAACAATTTTAATCTTTACCATATATTGAACTATATTTTGGTTGCTATAATCTAATTTTATCATATCAATAAAATATGTAATAGGCGCATAGGTGAATACAAGAATTATATATATATATATATATATATATATATATATATATATATATATATATATATATATATATATATATATATATACTAATAATTTTATCGTACTCCCATCCGATACTGCTTAAATTACGGCGTTTGCGGTCATAAATCAACGTTAATGATGAAATATGTTTGCAAATCTCAAATATAATTATTGTTAATAACAGCTTGTTGGAAATAATAACATATATTAGGTTTAGATTGCATTCAATAAATTATGTATTCATTTGAAATTTTATTATATATGTTAAAAATACGATATTAATTTCAACATATTAAATATTCTGAGTTTGCGTAAATTAAAATTCGTTAAAGAAAAAGAAAACTATTGATTTAGGGTAACTAGGGGCTATCTGTAACAGGGGTAACTAGTAACAGAAATTATTTTTTGTCTCGATTGGATATGCAAATTATCCTGCATAATATTGTCGTAGCTACTGTTCCGCTACTTTATTACTTATAGTAATATAGTAATTAATATATTACTTAATTAAGTAATATAAAAATTAATATATAGTAAAATATAGTTAACATACAACATGTTCATTAAAATAACACTATTTCTAATCTTTTGACAAATGTTTGCTCGGTTGTGATTGCCTTTACAAATAAAAAAAAATATTGTTATATGTATCAGTACATTATCTGAACTCTTATATCATTTATAATCATTTTTTAATCTTTTTTACTGTAATAATTTATTTATATAAAAAGACATTACGTGTCAAGCAAACAATATTAAAGCTCAACCTATCAAATATTCATGAAACTGATACACAAAAATAAAATTATAGGGAAAAGTCCCGTAACGCCGGACGGCACCTAATGCCGGACACTCTATTTAATACGTATTATTTAAGCAGTATAATTTTTTTATATATCAAAATACAAGGAAAGGGGGGCGCGGGGGCACACAGGTGCAGGATCACGCGTTTTAGGCGCAAAATCACGGCGTCACCTAAATACAATGGAAGTAATTCTAGTATATTTATGCATTCACATTTGAGTGGCATTTAATGGTAAAGTAGTACTTGATTGTTATCCGTCAATGGTAGAATATTATTAGATATTTTAAAACAATTTTAATCTTTACCATATATTGAACTATATTTGGTTGCTATAATCTATTTTATCATATCAATAAAATATGTAATAGGCGCATAGTGATACAAGAATTATATATATATATATATATATATATATATATACATGTATATATATATATATATATATATATACATGTATATATCTATATATATATATATATATAATATACTAATAATTTTATCGTACTCCCATTCGATACTGCTTAAATTACGGCGTTTGCGGTCATAAATCAACGTTAATGATGAAATTGTTTGCAAATCTCAAATATAATTATTGTTAATAACAGCTTGTTGGAAATAATAACATATATTAGGTTTAGATTGCATTCAATAAATTATGTATTTATTTGAAATTTTATTATATATGTTAAAAATACGATATTAATTTCAACATATTAAATATTCTGAGTTTGCGTAAATTAAAATTCGTTAAAGAAAAAGAAAACTATTGATTTAGGGTAACTAGGGGCTATCTGTAACAGTAGTAACTAGTAACAGCAATTATTTTTTGTCTCGATGGATATGCAAATTATCCTGCATAATATTGTCGTAGCTACTGTTCCGCTACTTTATTACTTATAGTAATATAGTAATTAATATATTACTAATTAAGTAATATAAAAATTAATATATAGTAAAATATAGTTAACATACAACATGTTCATTAAAATAACACTATTTCTAATCTTTTGACACAAATGTGTTTGTTTTGGTTGAGTGATTGCCTTTACAAATAAAAAAAATGAAACTTCATCATATTTTTAAACTCAGATTATTTATTTATAGACAAATTTTGAATCGTCGTACGAGTTAATGAAAAGGTATGATTATATGTTATTTAAGTATTATTCGATGAAGGGTTTCTTATTGAATTTCTCCAATTGCTGACTCATTATTATTTCAAGTGGTTCTGAGTCTGTACTTTCAGCTACAGCCTCCAAGTCGATTTCAATTTCCATACAGTGATCTTGATCTTTTACCATCTGCGGCCCCAGCAGATCTGTCTTTGCAATAGCTCCTTGGACATCGGTAACCGAATCCGAACTTACATCAATCAATACAGCCTCAAAAACTTCAGGTTCCCTGATTTTATTGACCCTATTTTTTATCGTTAAATCCATAAGTGGCGGCTCAATTTTGGCATATCCAAATCTCTTTTCCATGTGCATCGTTATACTGGTTGTATCAATAAGGGAACCATCTCCCTCGTCTACTGTGTATGTTATATTTTTCTTAGGCGATTCTTCGGCTTCACTTTCAAAGTCTGATGGGGCCTTTATAATTGAGTCAGTTATAGAATCTACCCTGCTGTAAGTGGAACTCGGAGAATTGCATTTATTCATATGAGTAATGCGGACCGCGGATGAGTTTAAAATTGTATCGCTGATGTCTTCAATTCTTGGAAAACAGGTACTTTCGGTAAATGGTGAGGCCGGGGTATTATCGAGAACCAGACATAACTTTTCGCCACAATCAACGCACATATCTTTGAGTATGTTGTTGATTTTATTCACATCAACAGATATGGCATCATTTTCTGGGATCTTAAGTTTGCGATAGCTCCTTGTTTGTTCTTTGATCTGCAATTGATTTATATAACAATAAATAATATATAAATATATATATATATATATATATATATATATATATATACTAGCTGGTCCGGCTTGTTGTTTAACCACAAAAATATTTCCAGAAATATTTCAGCATAAAAAACAACTAAGTAATTGTAAATGTTGTGTTTGGACAAGCAAAATATGCAACTAACAAAAAATAAATGGTAGGTTTACCCACTGCGACGCATGACTCACATAAATATGCCTGGTGCATTATAATAGTAATCTGAAACTAATTTAATTTAAATTGAATTGGCACATTTGAGTATTAAAAGTTTTTATATATTATTTCCGCGCTTTTTATTAATCCATTAATTTCTGAATTGCGAAGCAAAATTCAAACATTCACTATCAACCTAGCGAATTGAGTTAGATTTCATAAATGTTGAAAATTTTTTAGCTTTGCCATAGATTTGTATGGTACTTAGGTTTCTCTCAAAAACTTGTATCTTCAGATTGTAATATTTGTGCCCTTTCTGCAAGCCATTCATGAACTATGTACTTAATGCGTGTGCACATAAGAAAATATTGGTACAATGGGATAATCATACGAATCATATTATGCAAAAATCGATTTATAATTTGTCGCATTTAAACTAAGAATTATTTTAAAAATGTTTAAGCTGATAAAACAAATAAATTTAAGCTATTCCATAAGCTCAGAAAAATCTTGGTCAAATATCAATAAAAGACGTTAAAAAGTATATGGAAAGCTATATGAAAAATGATTGGACTACTAAAGTGACTATTATGGAAAAGGGATTTGTGGAAGGACGGTAGTACGCATTAAAAAAAGTAAAATATAGAAATTTGACCCAAAAAATTGTTAGGATTTGACAATTATTGATAAAAATAAATTGTATTTATTTATGTAATATTTAAGTTTTTTATAATCTCTAAAAATCGTAACTAAAATTAAGTCCAAAGTATTCATTGTGCATCGTGCGCGATTAAAAAATATTCGATTGCTAAAATAACTTTTACGAAATGTGGGTTTATGGTAAGAGGATGAAAATTTAGGTCTGTAAGTGTTTTACATTTACGAAATATAAAAAAATAAAATTTCAAAGAAAGGTCCAAAACATAAACTAAAAATCTAACAAATAAACTGCAATTTGTTTTAAAAGTTCTAACACTAAAAATAATAGCAATTAATATCAAACATTAGTAAAATCTATAATATTTAATTGATTCTGCTGTTATAATTTTATAAGATATTAGTATGACATTGCATCCTAACCTCAAATTCATAAAATTTTGTATTAAAAATTATGGGAAACTTTTTAGCACGATATTATTATCTATATTATAATAAAACTTCTGAATATTTCCTAATAAATATATAATAAAAATTCTCACCGATGCGTTAAAGTCAACATCATCAAATGTAGCAAAATTCTCAGGCGGCTCAATATCTTCCAATTGTGTTTCGTTCGTATGAGTAATAAAACTCTTGTGTTGTATTGGTAGATCGCGGAAAAATTGGTTCCTGTTCATTTTTTTAACTGGGTTTGAAAATTAATGAGAAATTTTGTGTTCACTAACTGGCATTATTTTTATAGTGTATTGTTTTTGCTTTATTGCAATGATGGTGTGATTGGTTGCAAATGTCGTTTCTATGGGATTCGAAAAAACAATTTTCATAGCAGACTTGATTTGTTAGTATTCAAATAATATATCTGTTTATTGAATTTCATTTTCTTTATACATTTACTAAACATTAGATTATATATTCATTTAAAATTATTATACCCCAATTTTTATATCAAGTTTACTAAGAGGTACACATTTTTCATAATTTAGAAAACTTACCATCACTGGGTAAGTTCCCGAAAAACATTATAGCTTCGGTAAGTCTCAGATTAACTATTGAATTTTTAATAATAAAACAGGTTAAAATTAAAATAAGAAATAAATAAAAAAATAACAAAATCAACGGAAATGCATCAATATTCATACCAAATGTGCTTTCTTTTTTGTTGGTAGCTTTTTTTTGTACTATTGTATGCAGGTTATGTATATAATATATAATTTTTAGGTATACGTTATTTAATTGTTTTGCAAGATATGTTATTATTAATGAGTTACTTTCAATAGTTTCTTTCATATAATCTCTATAAAAGCTTACATTGATTGAAGTAAATAGGACCAATTAAACTTTCACATTGGTAAAGATGTAAACAATAAGAAATACTATAAAAAAGTGGATTAGGTTAGATATAGGAATTTTAAAAAATATATTTAAATTATTAGATATTCCACTGCTGATGAATATTTCTTTCGGTTTGTTTATTATTGTTTGTATAATGCATAATATTTTGAAATTTCCAATTATTTCTAACGCATGTGTAATATTAATATTTGGGTTTTGAAACATTTTACTTATTCGTTTCGGGGATTATATACGATTTATTCTATTGAGCAAATCGTAGAATTAAACATAACACTGGTACTTCATGTTGTATTATTTTAATTAGATTTTTCATTATTTAAAATATCTAAAACAGCATCAAAAACTTCTCCAAATTGATATCGTAAGGGCCGAATTGTGTGTATTCGTCTTTACATTCACATCATGTATCAGAGGGTTGTTTTAGAGTTAAATTTTTAACGAATTTTAAAAGCATTGTAAAAATTGCTTTTAAGTGGTGCGAATAAATTATATATTTCTTGAATAGTATTGAATAAACTATATTATCAATTTCATATCCGAATCTCGTGATAGCGCCCCCTAAGCGTGCGCCCGCATTTTTCGCATGCATCGCATTCACGGTAGGAAGATCTTGCCTGTATATATACAAGTAAAGCATATATATATATATATATAACGGCTGGACATGTCTTAGCCAAAAACTAATCAACACATCTCCCTATCAATAGGAATCGAATGTTTTTTTGAACCATTCAAATCGGTTGATCCGTGCGCCCGAAAACGTGGACGAAAAAATGCGGAAATACAAAACACACACATCTATTTTTTCTGAGGTATGCCAAAATGTTCAGAAACCTTCAAAACGGCGAGAAATGCTAAAATTTTCATTTTCGATTTTCGGCCCATTACTATAACTACCCTACGGGAAGTTAAAAACAACAAATCAACGGAAATGCATCAATATTCATATCAAATGTATCTTTTTTTTGTTGGTAGTTTCTTTCGAGCTCATGCATTTAGGTTATGTGTATAATGTATAATTTTTATGTATACGTTATTTGTTTTGTGAGATATGTTGTTATTATTGAGTTACTTTCAATCGTTTCTTTTTATATAATCTCTATAAAAGCTTCTACCTTCACATTGGTAAAGATTTTAATAAACGAAGCAATAAATGATTTTTTTCATTTTTTAATTTATTACTCAATGGCATTATACTCTCACAATGGCATATAAATATTATAATACATTTTAAATTAATCAGCTCTTGCAGTTTCTTTTTTTTTTATTTATGATTTATTGGCTTTATAAACTAGTATATTAGCCATATACATGAGTTAAACTTATTTAAACATTTACTATATCATATCATATCTACACTAAATCTTAGTCTTAGCTCTTGCAGTTAGTACAATTTATAAAATTTTTAGTATTTGTATGCCACTAATTTTATTTTCTCAAGTTACCTTCTTGATTAATCGAACAAACCTGTTTGGTTTAATTGTGTTTACCTACTTTCATCCTTACTGACTTCAGATATGCGAATTTTCTCAAAGCGCTCGTAAGCATAGATAACCTTTCTTTACATTTTGGTAAGGATTATATCGCGACAAACGTTACTTGAGAATATCTTACCCCGTGGTTGGTACGCTCACAATATTTTCTTCGCCTTATTTTATTTCTTTGAAGTGATATTGCCCGCGCCGTATGTTAATCTTCCGTCTGACTTCACATTAAAAACACATTAAACCCTCAAGACGTACACTCGCGCATACGGGACGACGGCGGCGGCATTGGCGGCAGCGGCAGCGGCAAAGGCGGGCGGCAGCGGCAAAGGCGGTTCACCACAAACACTACTTTCACACACACGCCAAATGCTCGAGCAGATTTTAATCATATCCTTCAGTCGCATGATATGTGTATGCAACTTTTATATTTCAATATGCTTGTGGATTAAAGAAAGAGCTGAATGATGGTTTCAAAATTATTTCATCATGTCACAAGAATGATTTTTAACCTTCCTAATTTCATAACTTGATACTATTATATCACTAGGCTCACTCGTGGGTGGAGCGACTGGACCTGAAGCGGAGCTCCCGATGTCAAGCAGTAGTGAAATTAATTAACTAATTAAAATATTTAAGCTTCAGAAAAGAGCTATTCGAATAATTTTCTCCTTGCCCAGTAAATCCTCCTGCAGAACCATATTTAAAAAACACAATATTCTAACTGTCCCATGCATTTTTCTGCTGGTAACATTATCTTTCATCAAAAACAATTCGAAACCTTTTGATATGGCTTCGTCCTCCTCAAATTACAATACTAGACACAAACTTATTAAGGCGCGCACATATAAATTAGCCAGCTCTTTCAATACGATCGACGGTCTAGGTATTCAGCATATGAATAAACTTCCACTCAATATCCTAAACTCTACTCAAACTTTTTCAAGAATTAGCTTTTTATGACATTACTGAATTTTCTCAATTTGATTTCAATAACTATTTTCTTGCATAATCCTTATTCTTTATCTATGTAGTCTGACCATTTGATAGCCTGTACAACCATGTTTTTTATTTAATTTTTTTTATTTTATTGCTATTTTATTAATTTAAATTTTTTACGGTTTCAAATGAGTATAACTTTCAACCTTGTGCAAGAATTTTGAGCTTGACTGGTGGTCAAATAGACTTTAATATGATGAACTTGATGATGAACATTGTATTTGATGTTCGAATGCTTTTTTTCAGCTCTTTTTTTCAGAAGCGAAATTTGTGCAAATAGTATGATTATTATAAAATTACTATCCTTTTAATATTAATTATGAATAAGCTTGACAAGAGCCTGAAATAATATCTATTGTTATTGATTACGGCTTGCTTATGAATAAATAAATAAATAAAATAAATAAATTCATTTTAGTAACGTCGGGATTTTATGACAATTTTCTTATATGAAAAAGAGATAAATTCATGGTTTTTATTGAGATTAGTGTGTATATGTGTATTACTTTCTACAATATTTGCAGAAAAATCGTTCAAAATGGAAAACAACATATATTAAAAGACATTTAATTTAGTGCATTTACTCACCAGGTGTAAGCCATGTTGGTATTTATTTGATTGTTTTGATATTAAGTTAAAAATCTTTGACAAAAATATTATTGATTCATGCGCATTAAAGTGAAAATTTAGTTATTTTTCCTGCAATTCAAGAGGTTTTGAGTAAATATCTCGTAAGTAGTAAAAGACGAATTTTAGCCGAAGACTATAATTGCTTGCTTCAAACTATTTACAATTTAGCATATTTGAAAAAAAGTATTCAAAAAGGTTCCGGTTTTCCTCGTTTGTAGGCGAGTAATTTATCAATGGCATGATTTTTTTTTATGTTTGCGCATATTCCATTGTGAATATCAGCAAATTTTGGATTGTGCTTTAAAAGTGTCCAAATCGAATGTCAATGAATTGAACAACAGCCGGTAAGGGCAATTTTTATTTTTGTTATATACGTTCAAATAAAAATGAATATTATTTCTGTATAATGGTGTACAAAGCAAAATTTCGTATCCTCAACGATATTGTCACAAAACTGCAAGGATCTGTATCCACCTCACTACCTGCTACAAATATAGTTAAATATGGTTTATGCACCATAACTACAAGCCGTTTTACTAGTAATTTTATAGAAAAATATCATTACTCATTCTGTTGTGCATTGTAATGAGTAAAAGTCACAGAAAATATATATCATAGATTTGTGCGATATGGTGTGCCAGCAATAAACATGTGTGACCAGCTGCGATTATATTTTCTTTATGATATTCCAATATGATTTATTACGTTTTTATATTTATGATTTGTGTATATTACCTGCTTTATGGTGAAGTATACGAGCTTTCAGTTGTTGTTTCTATTTTTTTTAAATTTTTTAATGTTAAATATTATTGATTCTATCAATATCCAGTGCAGGATAGAACAGATGTTCTAGTTTAGGTATATTTATTGGTAAAGGAAGAAAAATTTTAAAATTGTCTTAATATTTAATACAACCAACATAATCACTTGACGGCATATAAATTTACACAATAGGTAGATATAAACTGTTTGTGAAAAAAAAACTAAAACATAAAAAATATATAGTAGCAAAGAGTCTTGTGTGGCTCCTTAGATATCAGTTCACTTAATAGTATTCAAGTGAACTGATTAAATTTAACTAATGTATTATCTAGTAAAAATGGTCTTCGAGTATATAATAAATAATAGGCTGTACTGTTGTGAATCTCCATTTCAATTCAGGGAAGAATAGTTTGTAAGGGTAATAGGAAACCCATTACCACTTCACTCCGCAAGGGAGGTGTGCCCATTTGTATTAAATATTATAAATAACTAACTATTAATATATAAACTGCGTACATATTGTGCTATTACCCATACACTACAATGAATGTTCAAGTCAAGATATCCTTGCACGTGTTTAAGATAACGGTCCTTCCAAGACTTTCCAACTACAAATACGCACATAACATTCGAGTCATCTATTGTTAATACATTGTAATGTATTAACACACAAATATTATTATCTAGGAATGCAGGGCTCATCCGTAGGTAAACGGTTTAGAGCGATGAGATCTGATTCAGAGGTCCCGAGTTTGATACCCACTTTGAGCAACCTGTTGTCAGGCAGCAGTGACAACGATTTTCACTTGGAAATATAAATAGTACTATGTTTCCAAGTGAAAATAGCCCTCACTCGGCGTTGCTGCACCAATAAAATAAAAAAATATATCAAAGATCTTCGTCTGTTTATGCTAATCAGCTTTCACATGTTTGGTAACAGTTTTGTTAGCAGCAGAACCTACATATTGTTTGGCAGCATCGGTGGGACCTTCTACATATTTTGGGTTGTCAGTGGTGGTTCCAGAATAACATTATATTTTCAAGTGAAAATTGACATCGCTGCTGCACGATATCGAGTTGTCCAAAGCAGGGTTTGAACTCACGACTTCGTCCACACGAGTCGGTGCGTTTGACCATTATTATTAGGGCGGGTCGATTTAAAGGTCATTTAGGCGCATATAAAACCATTGCACGCGACATCAGAATTCATTTTAGAAGTATAATTTTTTTAGCAAAGTATCTTATTTTGATCCCTAGTATCCGAAAATTATGTGTGCCTAAGCGACTTTTTTTGATTCATACAAATCGACCCGCTCCAATATGCATATATTTGTGATTATTATGCTATAGAACATCCATGTATATATATACATATATGTATATATATATATATATATATATATACAGTAGCGGCGCTAGGCGTCGGCGGTGTCGGCGACTGCCGACGGCCTCGCGCTACAGGGGGCCTCGCAAGAGGCCCCGGAAAATTTTAATTATTAAAGATTTAGTTTTTCATTTTTATTTAGTTTTTTTCACACTGATGTGCAAGCAAAGAAAATAATTAGTGGTTTACGGGCACTATAATTTTACTCTCTTATCTCTATTGAACACTATTTAATATTGTCTGTCAACACTATAGATTATTAAATCTAAACAACTTCGCGCGAGAAGGCTAATTCTCTGATTGTTTATATTTGTTTGGTTGTTTCTTATGTGAAAATAATATAAATCATTAAATTCCTTTTGGGAATTCTTATGAGTAGGTATCATAATGTATCCAAACAGTAATTAAATATTCCAGGAATAAAATTAACCAATGATCAGTGAGAATTGATCAATGCGATATAACAATTTCGAGATTGGAAATAAAGGGGGGCCTCGCGTTTTATATTTTAAAATAAATATTATAGATACTGTTAATTTGAAACTAATCATCGTTTCACACAAAAATTTTCGCAATATATTTTTTGAATCACTTTAATCGGATGATCAGTTTTTTCAAAAACTGCATTGATAACCTTTTACACTTTTTTGCATCTCCGAAACCGCTGGACTTGCCTTAGACAATTTATCAACACGAATCGAATGTTTTTTGAATCATTTAAATCGTTTGATCCGCTCTGATATCGTCGACAAAGAAATAAAGATTCTTAAAAAATTCGATATTCGACATTCCTGAACCAGTTTTGAAAATTCAAAAACTGTATTCATTGCTGATTATAATTTCGCAGGGAAGAACTTCATAAGAAGATTCATAAAATTGGCTAATCGAATGATTTGGCATAAAAGAAACTTCTTCGGAATAATTATTCAATTTCAGTGTTTTTCTAATATCTGGAGAACGAACTATTTTTGCCGAAGAGTTTGTTTATTTTAACTTGTGTAATTTTTAACTTCCCGTAGGGTAAGTTATAGTAATCGCAAAAAATCGAGAATGAAAATTTTCCTACATCTTTTTGTTAGAAAGTTTCTAATCATTTTGGCATACTATTTTTGGAAAAATAGATGTATATGTGTGTATGTATTAGGTTGTCAAATATCTCCCTTCCGCTTTTTTGCTCTTGGTTTATAATACAAAAAGGCAAAGGGAGATATTTGACAACCTAATATGTATATATGCGTGGATACAAATTTTCGTCGACGATTTTGTGAACACGGATCAATCAATTTGAAAAGTTCAGAAAACAATTGATTTGTATTGATGGCGTGCGTGGTGATTAATTTTTGGCAAAGGCAGGGCAAGTCGTTTCGAAGATACGGAGCAAAAAGTGCCAAATTGTATTTCAGTCTTTAAAAAAATGGAGCGTCCGATTTGAATGATTCAAAGAACATTTTATTTGTATTAACAATATGAAGAACTGGTTAAATTTTTAGGAATGCAGATTCAATCGCCTTCCGGTTTGCAGATTCAATAAGCGGTTTTGCAGATTCAATAAAAAAAGTAAAAACAAAGCCATTTGGCGGACAAAAATGATCATTAGACATATGCACATCAAATTATCGGTTATTTTATAAAAATTTTTATTAATAAGTACAAATTTTGTTTACATTACTATGCGTTCGGAACCAATGTACGATATTTTGTCTCTAAGCAGCTAACGCAGCGTGATTGCTTAGGAAAAAAGTTCGAAAATTTCAATTTCAACATTTCAAAATATTTCAAATAAAAAAACATTTTTTTAAAAAACTTCTAAATTTGCCTTAAGGCACGATGCCAGGCATCACTAGTCAACTTTATTTGGAAATAAAGGGGGGCCTCGCAAACGAATTTCGCCGACGCCTACAAATGGTCTAGCGCCGCCACTGTATATATATATATATATATATATATATATATATATATATATATATATATATATATATTGTGATCATTATTATTTCCTGTTGGATCCTTGAATAAAGTTCTTCATAAATTCGCCAATATCAACTCATCATAATATTATGGTGATTTTTTAACGCTCTTCGAACTTTTCATAAGGGTGGAGCTCTTAATCCTCGCATTCTTCTATCTATAAATATACCGGATTTTCACTTCGGCCATTTAATCTGCATAGCAGATTATGGCATTATAATAATAAGTATTTTATAGTGAGACCGCGTCAGAATACAAACAAGAACGCTTTCGCGGGCGGGCTGTCTCAATTATTTCTCCATCGCGATTCTTTACTCGTTTTTCGAGCTTATTCGCTCTATTTCATTTTTTTATATTTAAATTCTTTCAGAACTAAAACTGCATCCGTGTTGTACGTCTTCGGGCGACACTTGGTCGGATTGTTTATTATTAAACACTTTTCAGTGGAAGTTGTCGTAGCCCGATTATGCAAATGTTTTCGACAATTCAGAGCGTAGTTGCTGTAATCTTCACGCTCTCGTTCCAGCAGACAGCGTCAGTTGTTCTGTTCGCACAGGAACATGCATGCACTAGGTGGAAATTTATTATTATGCCTTTTAGACTTTTGTATAGTCAATATTTTAACGCGAAATATTGTTTGTATCACTATTGGGCTCATTCGTAGGACGACGGGAACTGAATCAGAGGTCCTGGGTTCAATACCCGCTTCGAGCTGCCTGATGTTAAGAACTAGTGACGTCGGTTTCCAATTGGAAATATAGATAGCAATATGTTTCCAAGCAAAAATAGCCCTTATCTGGTATTGCTGCACCAAATAATATTAACCTTATTATAGAAATTGTAATGATAAAATTTATCAAACAGAGGTGAGACAATTGTCAGGGCTGCCATCTATAAACAGACAAAGTATTAATAAAGACTTTCGTATAGTCAATATTTTAAAACAAAATAATATTTGGATTACACTATGGAATAGGGGCAGATATTAAATCAAAACGTCTACCTACATAAAATATCAATTGTTCATAAAGTACAAAAAGAAAAATCTAATTGTAAGATTTGCGTCCACTAATTTCAAAATAACAAAAAAATAATAAAATGGTTATTTACTTATTAGTAGACTTAAGACAGATTATCAGAAATATTTGATGTTACTATTCTATAGTTCTGAAATCTTTCTTCCTAGGCTATTAGAATGTTTTTTTGAATGAATGTATTCATTGTACGATTCCATATTTGTTTCTGCCTGTCTGAGTCGTTTTCAAAAAGTGAACAGCACTATAAAATTTTAAAATATAAAACTATGATTTCTTGGTCTGATTGATATACAGATTCCAAAAGATAGTTATCAAAATTTTAGACGACTTTATTGCATCTTTTTATGATATAAAGTTTATGGTCTTAACAAACATCTTGAATATTATAAACTTACGAAAATTAGTTTAGTTAAAAGCATTCATCATATTTTGTAATAAAGATCTCGCCAAAATTTTAATTTCTTATCGCTAATTGCTAATTTCAATTCTTATTGATTAAGTCGAATTTTTAATTTTTCTTAAAAAAAATGTGTTTCTTTAACCTAATTCTGCACAGTATTCAGAGTAGTTCAGTACCAATCGAGTTTATAACGTAAATTGTAATTATTGTAATTTTTATTGTATTAAAAAAATATATTGCAAGAGAATTAATGAAAAAATAAATTGCAATTCAATAAATAAAATTTAATTTAATACTGATTTTAAATATGATTAATTTCGATCATACTGCTAACACATGGCTAACACTAATCATACATGATACTGACCTTCGAACATTTGGCGAATCTTATTTAATGGCACAAAACATTATTTATCATTTCAATACATTTGCTACCTGCAATGACCCTTTATGCCCCACCACAGGGTCTGTTATGGCTATGGCATTCCGTTTGCTTTGAGAAATGATAGAAGTAACATCATAATTGTGTTAAATGCTTCAAATGTATATTGTTTGTAATTTTGTGCAATGTGTTATTTAAAACTATACAAAAATATTTCATTGATTAATTCTTCTTCATAAGGTGTGCTTTTTACATATTATACATTGAACAAATTATTCCTATTTGTTTTGTAATTTTTGTGTAATTAGTTCTAAATTATTAAATAATGATACTTATTTAGAGCTGAAATAGATCGAATTAATGTGTTTTATTATTTATATTAATTTCATTATTGGGTTCTTGGCTCTTAATATTTTCCAATGTATTGTATATGTATGTGTGCATCGTTTTTAGTCAATGACGTTATGTATTTTTTCGATTTTCGAGAATTGTAATAGACATAATATGCATATAATATATATTTTAAATATATGTAATAATTAGATTATATTTGTGCATGCTCATGCTATATTTTATGGCCAATGAAATTTTTATGCTCATATAATTATAGTTTAATTTTATTCTATATTATTTTATTGTATATTATTTGACAACTGCTATAACTATTTTTTTTTTTGTTTCAGGTAAGCCGTCATCAATTTTTGTGATACTTATGTATGGTGAGAACATATTACTATATTATATATAAGTACGAAAGTAAATTTAAAGCGATCTGATTATTAATGAATCTAATTCGGTTTCACACGTTGGTTGATTGATTGATCGTTATTTTATATGAACTGCATATAATATATATTTTATAAAGTCCGTCGATATGTGCGGTTTCATTGATGACAATTGCGGCTTGCAATTTGTCATGAAATAAAAGTCTGTAGGATTTGTTTATTTTTTTTTTTAAATATTTATTTGTGGTAAACCGCGAAATAACAAATGTATTTAGGCTATTGAAGCTTTACAATATTTGTAGTTTTAGATTATTGCAGTGGTGGAATATATAATGGTCATTAATAGTCTATGGATTATTCGATTTCAAATGTTATTTTAGGATTCGCCGTAAGTAGTATTGTTTGAAAAACGTTGTATTATATTTTACACACCCTGTTTCTTTTTATTTAACCCTCCGTCGGTCGGATATTTTTTCACCTTCGAACGGTCGGAAAGGGTTGGCTGGACCACCATTCATTTTACATGCATTTATATGGGATAAATGAGTTTTTGGTGTCTTATGTATTAACGATTATATAAAAAAATCAAGAAATGTAAAAAAATCGTTGTTTTTTTGTTAATTTTTCTGTTATAAATCAATGAAAAACAATATTTATTCTTTTTCGGCGCCTTTGAAATGAATGTGTGCATTACTCATCCGATTTTCAGTGTTTGCGATTACCAATAAGTTTGGTAGGTTTTAAAGGAACTCTCGTCATGAAAATACTAACATTCATATTACAACACATAGCAAAGAATATATACAACGCGGTTTGAATAGAAAATACCATGAAAAAAGACAAATACTGGTTTACATATATCAAAAAGCGTATATTTCATACAAAATGTATGGGTGGTCTAGGCAGACCTTTCCGACCGTTCGAAGTATAAAAAAGTTAATATCCTTATAATTATCCTTCTGTACATTTTTTCGTCCTGATTTTTTCATTGATCGATAGCTAATGAAATTTTAGGAAAAGTCAAGAAATTTCAAGTCGATAGGATTACTAGAAGTATTTTTCTTTTTAAATTGAAGTCGAAAAAAGTCTGGCCAGACCACGCCGACCGACGGAGGGTTAAACACGTATAATAAAGTAATTTTAGTTTTTCTTTTGAAGAAATAGTGAAGATTATAAATAAACTTTTATTCAAGTACTTTTTACATAAGATGATCATTGAATCGTTTAAAACAAATTTATATGACAGAAAACGCATTCCGGATTTTTAGTTTTGAATGTATGTGTTCGAAAAAAATCGAACTTTTTGTGTTTTTTTTCTATTATAGTCTAATTATAGTGACAAAAAACTAAATTTGTGGAACTAAATTTATTAGTTTGTTATTATATTAAGTATACTGGATAATGGATTCATTTTCACCTAATTATTGTTGAGTTATAAATAAAACTAGTAGGCAAAATACAGACAAATTTTACATATGGAGAAAATGATATCAATTTCAAATCAATTTTTTAAAATTGTCTATTTTTATTAACATTTCTGCAACTGTATAACATGAAGAAAGTCATAATAACAATCCTGTCAGATGTTGAGCGTCATTGCTACAATCTTGTTGCAGTAATCAGTTCATTCGTGTACCTCATCACACATTTATATTTCTACATCTGTCAAACTGAATTATATAATTTCATTTGCTAAACATAAACTGTATCTTATATTATTTTAATTTCTGGCACATCTCACCTGCTTTTTGGCAATAATAATGTAAACATAACATTTTTGTTATTCATAATCAATTCTAATATTGTCTGGACTAATAATTTAACCCAAATTCAAATTTCAAGTGAACTGACAATTGTAGCAGGTGACAGTTCTCATGTGTCAAAATGTTTTTAACGTCAAACAATGATTTGTCGTTTTTTGCATGTTTTCTATTTATTTCTACAATATTACTATGATTTCATAATTTATTATATCTTTAAAATTTCCCTCAACAAACTCCAAAAAGATTTATCAGAATTCGAATAACCGTGTAGGAGGAGTTTGAATTCATACATCCGTACAGAAGAATTTTATATATGATATATGTACTAGCTGACCCGGCAAACGTTGTTTTGCTATAAAAAATATTCTTAGTATAAAATTAAATTTTTCAAAATTTTGTTTATAATTAATGTTAATTTTGATATGTCGATTTTTCATTGTGATCTATATTGCTTTGAGGAAGTTTTGGTATTCGAACTAATTTGGTAAGCAAATCAAATAAATATAAATTATAAATCTATTTATCCAATAATTTTCGTAAATATTGACAAATGTCATTTCATTTTTTTTTTCATGTCAACATTTATTTAAATTTAAAAACATTGATTTTTAATTAGATTTAAAACTATAAACAGTGATTTTGAATATAGCATTTCATCTAATTTGGATATAAATGTTGCCTATATCTATATATGTATGTTTTTGAATTATATTTTTTGAACTGTCAAATTTTTTTTTTCAAAAATCATAATTTTTTTTTCGAGTTTTCCATACATATTGACATTTGCCATTATAGTGTATTTTTAGTAAATATCTGTCAGAATTTACTGAAATTTATTAAAATTATATATTTATATTTTAAATTTACTTTTCAAAATTTCCTATAAACTAAGTTGGATATATATGCACACGATATGCCAATAAAATTTAAAATCGGTTCTGTAGTTTGGGCGTCCATCGCGAACCAACATCGTGACACGAGGTTTACATATATATATATATATATATATATATATATATATATATATATAACTATTAGAAAAGGTTTTAATTTAGATTCAGCGTCAATACCAAATTATCTATGGAGGTCTCAATTTTTTTTTTTTATTTAATTTATTCTGCAATCTGTTTTACATATTCATTAACATTAAGCAGAGATTGCTAACAATAATTATCATATAATATAAACAAGAAGATAGTAGCAACACCCAGCGGCGTGTCTACTAGGTATAGGAGGTCTCAAATGTACAATAGAAATAATCCTGTTATTGTTATAGCCCACAATAATAACGTGTTTCAACTTTTTTCCTCGGCTTTTTTATTATATTCAATGAACAATCGAAATATCTAAAATACTTGTATATAAATTTCCTTCGCTACCCCCAAACTTCGACTATATCTGTAAGTAGTCACGTCGTTTTGCACTCGATCATAATAGGACCCAACGAATTCGTGTCGGTTATACAATCCCTTTCCACGGGCCGCCGCGTCTCTAATGTCTCAGCTAATGTCCATCTCATCTTCTGTTATCCGGAGCCGTCAAAGCAATAAAGTTATCCGGGGATGCCGCGGACACGTTTTGTGTGGAATTGTTCCGGGTTCTTTTAACCGTCGAAGTTCCTAA
The DNA here is from genome assembly GCF_003426905.1 of Ctenocephalides felis. NCBI lineage: Eukaryota > Metazoa > Arthropoda > Insecta > Siphonaptera > Pulicidae > Ctenocephalides > Ctenocephalides felis. Next base: position 138,966,175 of record NW_020538040.1, read on the forward strand.
GAACGATTACGGTAGCGGTCATCGTTGACAACTTAGACCCTCCCCTCAGATGGATGGAACTCACTCAATAGATCACCATGATTCGTTTGTGATTGATCGAACCGAATAGTTCGGTCAGCCTAAGCGTCGGTTGCGTGTGCCTGGCCTCGTCGTTTGAGGCTCCGCTGGACCAGAAAATTGAGAATGATGTTATCTCCCGATGGAATTTGTCACGAGGAATTGTTTTTGAATTTTGCATGCGATCCGGAGAGGTTTTCGGGAAGGATCAGAAAGCAATCAATGGTTTCTGCATGGTTTATGATGTTTTATTATGATAAATATACTGGGATATTTTTGTTGGTCTTCAGTATAAATTTAGGAAAAATGCTAGGGTAATAATTAACTTACTAAATAATTAAAATGCTAGGCGCACGGATTAACCATTTTGAATAGTTTAAAAAACATTGTATTTCTATTAATAGGAAGATGTGCTGATTAGTTTTTGGCAAAGGCAGGTCTAGCCGTTACGGAGATAAAGGGAAAAGAGTGCAGAAAATAGAAATCGAGTTTTTGAGAGCATCCGATTTGAATGATCTAAAAAACATTCAATTTGTAATGATTGGGAGAAGTGGTGAAGTGGCAAATGCAGGTTAAGCCATTTTGAAGATACGAAGCTAAATGTACAAAAACTGGCTGTTTTTGAGAGAAATAAGCATCCAATTTGAATAATTCAAAAAACTTTTTGCTTGTGTTGATTCAAAACAATTGCTTTGGGAAAAAAATCATTTTTTTGTAATTTTTTTGTATATCAAAAATAATTAAGATTTCAATTTTGATTCTGGTTGAAGTTCTAAAGCTCACTTATATATTTTACGTGAATAATTTTAACTTTGTAATGCAATTTATATAATTCTTGCAAATATTAGACGATATTATCAAATTTATAATCTACTTGAAAACACTTAATATTTCTCGAACATTTTGTTACGGTATTCCAGTTCCAGCAATTTGCCTTAAGACACGATGCCATTCACCACTAGTTTAAGTTTAGTTTTGGTCAAGTATATCTAAAAAAAATAAACTTACTTAGCAGCTGAAATATATTGTTTATCAGACATTTATTGATGATTATGAGTATTTTTCTAACAAAATAAATAAATTACCGAAAAATGGTCACAATTTTATTTAGATTGTACTTGAAAGCTTTTTGAAATCTTTTTTTATCGTGTATTAATTCAATGAAAATATTAGTAGGTTATTAAGGGGGTTGTTCTTTTTTTTGTTACAAAACATGCAAGGTATTTGTTTTTGTTTTTCTCGAAATGTATTTATCATAGAGACATGCGGTTTTTTTTAAACAAAAATTACAAAATCATAGAATATTAAGAAATTTTTTATTTTATTTTTTTCGCCGTCATTTGTTAACCAGGGGGCGCCAAATCGATCTCTTTTGCGGTGCCACAGATAAATCCGTTGCGCATCGCCTGAAACAAAAAAAAAACGAAACTACGTTGAAGAAGAAGTTTGAATCCAGTCCCCCTACCAAAATGAAAGAAAAAAAGCAAGAAGGAAAAAAATGGCAGCTATTTAAAAAAAGGCCTTTTTTTGGGACGAGAAGCTTCGCAAAAATTTTTTGCGTAATGTTATCAAGTTGTTTGAGGTAGGGGGACTAGGTATTGCAGTGGTGAACAAATTAAAAAAAAATGCAAGTCGATCCGACTTGTAGTTTTTTTTTAATTTGTGGCACCGCATTGAAAAAAGTCAATTTGAGAAAAACGTATTTAAAGTTTTTAATATAATGTACTAAATACACAATTTAATTTAATGTACGAAATACACCATCGTGTTCAAAGATGCTGACACATTAAAAAGGTTATGTGCATGAGGTATTATAATGAAAAAGAGGCAGCTGGCATACAATAGCTCGCGGAACGATAAAAAAACGCTTTCAGAGGATCATACGTATAGAGATATACATATCTATAACTTCGTCAAAAAAATAGATATTGAGATGTTTTTTTTTTTTAAAATAATTCTAAGGTTTTTAGCTTTCATAATATTAAAAAATCTCAAAACCGAAACAAAGAAAAATAAAAAAAGAACAACCCCCTTAAATCAAATTTAGTTTTGGTCAAGTATATCTAAAAATGAAATAAACTTACTTAGTAGCTTAAACATATTGTTCATCAGGCATTCATGATTATGAGTATTTTTTTAAATTACCGAAAGATGGTCACAGTTTTACATAGTTGTACTTGAAAGCTCTATGAAATCATTTTTTTACGTGAAGTTACCATGAACATTACTACTCACCTTGTATCGTCTTGACGATGAGTTCTGGGACATTCTGTATACACATAACTCGGATTATTTATATAGACACTGAAATGTTGAATTGTTTGTAGTTTAAATGCGGACCTATTTTCATTAAAACTAAATTATCAAACTCACATTTTTCTTACATTTAGTGCAAATGTTTATTGTACGCTCAAAATCTTTTGTACGAGATAGAAACCTTTGAACTGACTGTTAGTAAAATTTTTAGAAATACATTCTTTTACTAGATTTTTTTTATTATAAAACTATCAAGTATTCTACCTTTTACAATCCTGATTAAGTGCGACAACTTTTGATTTTGAAACTTGCCATCTCACTTTACTTCCTTCTTACAGATAGGTTCTCAAAGTAGATCAGATTTGAAAATTTTAAATTCATGGTAACAAAAAGTTTTCGTTCTTGAAAACTTGTATCAATTGTGTAATAATTTTTGACTCTGGTCTTAAAAATGTTATTTAATTATACGAATGTAAAGTTTGTATGAAGAAAATTAATAAAAAGTATTCACAATAACCAAAATATGACTACAGTTTTACCAAAGCTCTTGGTTGCACTTGAAAGCTCATAATTTTCAAACAATATGATTTTTTTTTTCTATTTTTTCGTGATGGCTATAAAAATGCACCCATGAAATTTATAATTTGCATTGATTGAATAACGTAGCTATTGTTTTGTAAAATTTCTTTAAAATCAAAATAATATATTAAACCTGTTTGTCCTTTAATCGTCTCAATTTAACCCGTCTATGGGGCAAAAAGGACTAGGTTACAATTTTTTGAAAAACAGCAAAAAAACCTTTTTACAATGATGAAGTGGATGGAAGATTTACTGAGCATAGTCAGATAATTGTTCGTTTGACATGTGTTATTTATTGTGTTATAATTGGTTTGGTTTTCATAATGTAGTTGTTAAAATCAAATTGGATCTTTGTGCCCCGCCCTACCCTATATACATATAAAATGTGTGTGTATTTTTGTGTTTGTGATGTACGCAACTTTATATAGGTAATATATTTACCTTTACTATACACTAAAACGATTTTTATGTAAATATTTACAAGAGATAACATAAAACAATCAAACAAAGACAGAATAAAATTCCGTTCGGTGCGTGCCGACCGTTTCTCGAAATGTGATACATCATAATAAAAGCGTATATAATGCCTTTTTCATTATATTGTTTTATATTTGATTTCGAGAATATATCCTGGTAGAAAAACAGATAAAGCAGAGTGGTACGTTTTGTTGTTTTTATATGGGTAAATAATCGGCGCAGCGTTAAGCGTCGCATGACACACGTAACATTGACATCAACATGTTTCGAGTATCTTCTCTGTTAATGTTTTCTCTATATACTGTTTATTAATATCATTGTTCCACATGTCGTGTTTCCGAACCTGTCATATTACAACAAAAGACAAATATATAAAGCGATTATAGTACCGATTTGGACGTGTTGCAATGACCTGTGGGGAAGAGCAAGTTAAGCAAGTAAAAAACACCTAAAGATTTAGAATTGATTTTAAAGAGTTACTGAAACGTCTTTAAATGTGTAGTTATATCACGTTATACACATGACTTGACATGACCAAAGGCCATTCATCCACAATAAAGACTTAGATGAACCAACTGTTCAAGAAGTGATACGGAATATTGGTCAAGAAGTGTTGTAAAATTATCTTCTTAAACTCAGCCAGCATCCAAATCGACAAATTCAAGAAGTTAATAAATACACGCCAACTTGAAGATTGTAAAAATAGTGCCCAACATGTTAGAAGGAATTGAAACATATTTAACACTAGACAACTTCTATCAAGGAATCTTCTTACTTCCATAAGCATAAAAGCTTATAGAAATGGACTTTATTTCAGATTGTTTACTTCAATTACAATCAGTCCATATCACGAGGACATTGAGTAATTTTTGACATGTAGTATATTACTTGTTGCTAGAAGGCAACCCAGAGGTTCTTCTTTTAGATATGATTAATGACTTATACTTAATAGTATATGACTTTTTTATGACTTTATATGCAACTATACCCGCGAAAGGCGATTTTTACTCGAGATTATATTCATGATACATAATCTTAAGTAGAATTTTGATATCATGCTGCCTGATGTCAAGCTCGGTCGAGGTCGAGACCGAACCCGAGACTAGTTTGTGCTAGCCCATGTCCTTACTACGGCTAGATCCAAATAAAATATAATATTTATAATGTAGTTTTGAGATCTGTGCTTAGGCAATATCAGGTTTCAGGTCCTATTCATGTCTAAAAGTAATGAATAAAGAAAGGTATTGTGCTTTTATTATGTAGCAAATTATTGCATATGTAAATTTAAGGACCGGTTCTGCCGCATAACAGACCAATGTTATGGCAGAGCTATATTATAAAGAACTTTCAATACAAAATCGTTCTGAATATTGACATACGCTATGCGGTTGCTGTACAGTCAGGCAAATTTCTCAGGTTGTCAGATAGAAAACCTAACCTAAAAAACGATGTTAGATAACAGGGTCTTTCTGACTCAGCTTCATAACATACAAGTGATGTTGCAGTTTATGTGTAAAACGCCTCAATGCACAGCAAATACATGATATTTTGACAGTATTAAGTATGATTCAGAATCATAATGTATGGAAGTTGGAGCATAACATGGTCTTGCCATAACATTTTTATGTTATGCGGCAGAATCGGTCCCTTAGACTTTACTTTTTAGATATAACTTCCAATATATGTCGTTTATAAATCGGGATAAAATACGTAAAAGCGTTTTAAAAATTATTCTCTTCAAGTTGATTAAAGTCGTTTTGGAGTTATAATCTAACTATATGATAATAGATCCTTGAATTATATTATCTTGTTATATAAAACATATGCTATTAGAGTGTCATTGATTTTGATAAAAAAGATGTATTTCAAATTTCTAGATTCATAAATTATACTCATAGGCATATGTGGAACAAAAATTATTATTTTAATTTCAACAAAAAATTGTATTTTATTTGACTTACTTCTTATGATTTACTTTGAAAAAAAACGAATTTATTTTGTAATATAACCATTTAACTGTAATTAATGAATTACGTAAGCACGTAACAGAATTGTGTGCATTGACGAGTATAATCGTCATGAGTAGACCTTTAACCATTGGCAACTTAGATTGCTGTTTTCGAAAAAAAACAGTTACTAATTTCTAAGATAATTATAATATAAAAGTTACAAGGTAACATTTTGCTATATTTTTTTAGCTAGATTGTACTAATATTAATATGTTGTAAAACTAAAAAAAATTTTTTGGGTAGAATACCTCCTCAGGGTAGAAAAACCCACATTCAATTCAATGTATATACGAATATATTGAATAAAATTTTTATTTCTGTCTTCTGTCTTACAGTTAAAAGCAATTTGCGTCTATGTTTCTCCCATGTATAGTCGTCTTCATTAACTCATGTGATGAAACATCTATAGCCCCTATAGAATGAATTTTTCATGTTTTGCTGTATCGATGATTGTTAATTTGTGTCGTGCCTGTCCAACAAAATAAAATGCTGAAGATCACGCCCGATATCATTGTATTCCCCGGCGGCCTTGCTAATTTGTCGTGTTTGTACAAAGTAAGGAGCTCCTTCAGCGTTGTGTTCCGTCTTGTTGGGCGGGAAATAACGTTCTTATTGCTTCTGTCAATACGGCAAACGTCGTGCAGAGCACACGGCTGCGGATGCCGAAAACTTCAAATACAATTTGCGAAAATCAATAAATAACTGTAACATTATTTGCTGCCTTCATACCCATATAGTCGGTAGTCGGTAGTCGGTAGCGAACTATGCCAGCGGTTATTTAGCTGGTGGTACATCGACCTCAATATTTCCGAAATGACTCCAATATCGCGACTACGCCGATACAACGCGATATCGACAAAGAACCGCTCTGGGATGGGTGAAGAAGCTAAAGTATCGATACGCTTCACCGAACAAAGTTCTTTTTAATAATGTACGCAGAGAAGCACTGCGGCCACACACTTCCACTAAAGCTTTTCGGAAAATATGGAGAATATGGTTTCTCTAATGTTTCCTATAATCGCTCGCTGACATAGCCGAACATCATATTTTGAAGTTATTTATTTAAGGACGCTTATAGTTTAGGCATGTAACATAAATAGTTTAACCAACCATGCATCATTTTGGATAAAATCGAGCAAGAGGATAATAAGTTTATCACACTACACTTATTTTTGTGTACATCTACCGGGATTCAATTATTATTAAATCGTTATCTTACTAAAAGTAAAAAATGTAAATTTGCCCTTTTATTGTAATTGACATTTTTTACTTTACTCGGGATCAATCTTCTAAAATAGCTGAATATAATTGAATCTGCAATGTTTACTAAAAATTTACCAACTATAGACTTTCATTAACCTATTAATAATTTTGTGAAACTTACGATTTTGGTTTGAATTTTGAACTTAAATCGTTTTTTTTTTAATAATCCATGTGTTCAACGTGCCGCAGGTTATTGTCTTTCATGTGGTAAAATTTGGTTAAAACTTTTGGTAATGTCAAGTGACCAATATATATTTGATTACACGATTTTTTCAAGTTCTTAAGGAATCATATTTTTTTTCAATATTTCAAGTCATTCTAAATGACCTGAAATTGGTATTGATAATATATGTATGTATGCGTATGTGAGCCAAAATTCCATATATCATTGACGGATAACTAAGAAAATTAAGAAGACATTTTACAAGGGTTCTCATTGATAAGATTTGTGCAATTATTGTCCGAGCTGTTTCATTACAATTGACAAATAAGAGCACACATTTAGGAATATGAATATTTTATCCATATTTTAATCCAAAGGTCCTAACGCAATTTTGGAAATTCTGTTTGTTCAAGAGATATTTATTGGGATTCGTACTGATTAGTTTTTTGCTACAGAACAGTCTTGCCGCTTCTTCCTCACTAAATGTTGGAAAAATATTTTGACGATTTCAATGAAACTTGATAGATTGATGTACAGTGATAGAGTCCATGGTCTTCATAAACAACATTATAAATTATTATAGGGCTATCAAAAGTGATATAATTATAAAAATCAATTAAAATTTAGAATAATGTACCGCGCACTTAGGACATGCAATGTGTATTTTTTATTCCGTGTTTCGTACTGATCACCGTTGCCGTCTACACTTTACACTTTGTATGAAATATTTTTAAAACAAAGACTAGAATAAAATACGTCAAAAATTTCCATTTAATTATTACAATTATATATGGTGTAGGGCAGGGCATGAACATCCAATTTAATTTTGTGCAATTATAATGTGAAAACGAAACCAGTTGTGTCACAACAAATAACACATATCAAACGAACAACTATCTGACTATGTTTAGTGAAAACCCCAGCTATTTTATGATTTTAGATTTTTTTTCTACTTTTCAAAAATTTGCAACCTGTTCCTTTTTACCCAATAGGCGGGGTAAATTGGAACGGCCAGAAGGCAAACAGTCCAAAGTTTTATTTTAATTATAAAGGAATTTTACAAAATAATATACGTATATACATTATTCAACCAACAAAATATAAATTTTATGGCTGCATTTTTTTACAGAGATATAATACTGTAAATAACCTTGATCTGGCACTTCGTCAGAAATATAAATGTCAAGTTGGTCCTTTTTACCCCACCCAGGTGCTAGCTTTTATAGTGGTTACATGAAAAAAACTATCGAATCTAACTTAAAATTAACAATACATCTTATAAAACATTTAAATAACGTATATTTAAAATTTTTATCAAGGTCTTGTAATCTAAACAATAAAAAGTGCTCACAATAAAAAAAACTGTTGCTCTGTTTTTTTTAAAATTTTCGTTTAATTTCCGTTAGCAACATCGTAAGAATCAAATTGTTGACTGACTATTCACATTTTTTCTTCTACTTTCAAATATTGTTCCTAACTTAACTAAAAAGTTTTTAACTTTACTGTTTTATGAGACATCGGTGGTGTGACCTTTTTACCCGCCGACTTCTGGGCCCCGCTATGCTCTATTATAAATTATGTATGTTCATACAACTTCATTTTGAAAATAAATAGATGAAAAGTTTATCACAATTTTATTAGTTACTTAAAATGAATTCTTATTGATGAAATATTGTTCTTAACTTAACTAAAAATTCTTATTTTTACTGGTTTATGAGACATCGGTGGTGGACCTTTTTACCCACGGACCTTTGGGCCTCGCTATGCTCTATTATAAATTATGTTCATAGAACTTCATGTTGAAAATAAACAGATGAAAAGTTTATCACATTTTTTTTGTTACAGTTACTTAAACTGAATTCTTATGATGAAGCCGATTATTTTCATATATCGTCAGTGCATTCTACTGGCCTTAAGACAAAAATTTCTTCAAAACTAGTCAATGTATTAAATTATCTAAATAAGTTTTTTGAGCATTTTGCGATTCATAAAAAGTAAAATTTGTTGTGACATAATAAAATAATTTTTGCAAAAATTTGTTAATTGGACAAAGTAAATCTGCGCCCTTGTAAACGTTGAATTCAACTAATAGTTGTTGTTGATACAATATCAAGTCACATCCCGTACCAGATAGAAGGTACTATGCATCCCTTACGATCTGACGTCGTTCACTGGATTATTTGCTATCATCAATGTTGTTCCGTTGCCTGATAACCCGTCGTGGTGGATGCGGCTCAGGGCACACGGACATAATTAAATAAGCATTGTCCGAAGAGCGATGGCTTTTCCGAGGCGCCCCCAGACCGACGCTTCACAATGCACTTGATGGTACTGGATATGCGCTTCTACAATGGGCCAAGGGAGGTTTCAGCCAGAATGCAAGTCTATATCGAATCGCGACGACAATGAGAACAAGGCCCACGATGTATTTCCTGCTGGATGGCGTCTCTTCATCATCTGCCTTATCTGATGTCAACGAGATAGTTAGGGAGTCTGCATTAAGTCTACTATGGAATATTCGCTTAGATGTTCAGGATTTCTCTAACTGTCCTTCTGTAATATCGTTGCTATATTGTTATATATTTTGTAATAATTAGATATTTGTTAGAACTATTATACAAAATACTAATGATTTCACTATACCAAAGGTTGACCAAAAGATGAAATACGAATACAACGATATATTTAAATTTAAATTAAAAAAACTTCTCGAAAATGTTTCATTTTTAAACATATGAAGTTCTCGATAATTTAAGTTGCATATTACATTATATTGCAATAATATCATCAAACGCTCTTAGTATATTATGCTATTATAAATTAGAACAATCATTGTTATTTTTTATTCTCTATTTTATTTACAACTGTCCACTTAAAAACATTTAATAAATTTGGGGAATTTACAATTGTTAGCCGTAAAGGAACATTGTATGTATACTAAATGGACATGTTGAAAATCAACTCAATAGTTACAATATTATAACAAAAATTATAAATAAATGAATAAAATATGATAAAAGTAGAGAAGACTGGGTACGGTTGTGTCAGGATACGCTAGTGACAGTCGTCGTAACAGCTAAACTATACAGATTTTGAGATAGGGTCCAAATAGAGAAGAATAAATTATAATTATTCAAGAACAAGTTCCCATTTTTGCTTTCAGTCAGTGCCTTACGTTAGTATGATCTGTAGTCCGCATTGCTTTTGAAGAGTCAAAAGTATGTTTTCATGTTCGAATTCTTTTAATAATGTCTTTTAATTGTATACTGTAAAACCACTTTCTTTGTTATGTTTATGTAAGTTGAACATTAATAGCTGAATACCAACAATTAGTTTTTGCTTCAATAATTTAGCTCAGTCATAATGGTGATTTGTATTTAAAAGTGTGCGTTGGGTTAGGTTGTGACAAATTTTGTAGGCACGGTTGTGACATGTATTTTTCGTCTTTTTTGGGTGAAGATTAACCCCTTCGCTTACAAAGACGCCTCAGAGGCGTCCAAAGATTATCGGCCCAAACACAAATATGACGCCTCAGAGGCGTCGCAAGGTATTAGGCCCAAACACAAATATGACGCCTCAGAGTCGTCGCAAGGTTATCGGTCCAAACACGAATAGGACGCCTTAGAGTCGTCGCAAGTCTACCGGACGAAACATAAATAATACATTTCCGAAACTTGGTGAAGCATATACATACATGGTTTGTAAGAAGTTTTAAAAAAAATACACACTATAATGTCTTCAAGAAAAAATTAGTGATGAATTACATAGCAGTGATGACTTTGCTACCAGTAGTACTGACAGTGGTAGCGACATACTTTTCGCACAAATATATAAATTTATAATAATATGTATAAATTTATATATTTGTAATAATCAATTTTCAGTTTTATTTAAGAATAAATGTAATTATTTATCAAACATCTTGTGAAGTTAATTGTACCGAGCACGTGTATATACAAACTACAGGAATTTTATGATTTGTACAGTTTCGAACGCCGAGCCAAGTTGTTTATGCCACTGCGTGCGGCCGACCTTAGTGTCGTTTTTGGCCCGTAAATTTGGATACTAGCTGGTAAGCGAAGGGGTTAAATAGATGTAAGAAATCTAACTTAACTAAAACAAAATAAAAAAGAGAAAGGAACAGGTATATTTAATACAACAAAAAAAGATTTTATAAAGATTTCTTGTTAACTTTGTTTAAAAAATTATGTTTTGTTATATATCGTTATATTTCATTCATAAGATTTGTTAAATGTTCATGTTGTATTGTGTTACATTTTTATGTTATTAACCACAATAAAAGTCATAATAAACAATTTTTGTGTTTATACATATTTTTTGCGAGTCACAACCCTCCCTCGGTTGTCCCTGTGTCAAAATCAGTGTAGTTCAGCTAGATAGGTTATATGACATTCGCACTTTTCTTGTATGATTTGATTTTATGACAAATCTATTGTATTTAAGAACAGTATTTCACTATTTTCACCACAAAAGTTCAAATTACCATTTAATTTATTTTTCTCTCAAATAACTGGTGAATTAACAGAATTATTGTTTGTAAAAAAAAGTGGGACAACCGTACTCAGTCATCCTTATCCGTTCGCTTTTTTATTTTTTTTTAATCAAATAGATAACGATATTATTCAATCATCTATTAAATTAAATAATGATGCTTAATTTAATTTTAGAACATTTTTTAGAAACATTTTAGAATTAAATACTTCTTATTTTATATTTTTTTAGTTATGTTTTGGTATTTTCGTGTCAGTTAAAATATAAAAAATGTTTTAACCTTGTTCTTTCGTTCCACGCATAATTATTACAAAATATTTAAAAAATTGTTTGAATATTTTTCTATCGTAGAATTTTGCAATTATTATAAAATTTTTGGATAATGACACTTTTCAAGTATCGAAACGCAAAAAAAAAATAAAAACATGTGAATTATTTTTTTATTTTGACAAATAGACTGCTAGATATATTAGGTTTCAACGTCAAGAAACTCCAAAATTCATGATTAAATATTTAGTAAAAACAAGAGGTCGCATAAGGTTCACCCGCAATTGAAGTAAAACTTATTTCCTATTGTACAAGATGGCATTTAAGTGAAAACAATTTTGAATATTTTGAATGTTTATTTGTAATATGGTAACACTCGTGATGAACACATTAATTAGTGTCAACCACTATACACATTTATATAATGATAAATAATAAATTATATATTTATAATAGCATTAGAAATATGTAAAATTATTTAAAAACAATAATGTAATTAAAGTCATGTTTCAAATATCACATGATCGGTTTGTCATTGTAATTAGCATTTAGAAATGAATCTTCATTAGAGAGATGAAGTAACTTCTATGCTGTAACTTCTATAATATTTGTTCACACAGTAAAATATGTTAAATAACGCATAAACAAATATTGTTTTCGCAACTTTACTCATCATATAATTGTGTTTGAAGAACTTCATGTAATTAAAATTAACATACATTCATTGACTGCTTGTATTTTTTTTTTACTTTTGAACAGCTGTAATATCTGTCTTGCCTAAAAAATATTTTCCATTTCAATAAGTTCAAAGATTTATAGAAACTGCCAATAATATAGAAATTATTTCAATAAACTTACGGCACAAATGTTGCATTGGTTTTATTATTTTCATTATAATTATTTACACGGGACACGGTATAATATTCTATGCCGATTTCCATGTTGATATCGGTACGCATGCAACGACAGATCTCTATTCACATACAAGACGATTAATCACAATCGACGCGTATAGAAATAATATCAAGAGCGAATGACGAATCATTGGCACTCGACTCTTATGTTATCTTATCTGCCGTAACGCACTTCCGTTGCATTTGTACGGATTTACACCCTAGTCACGCCTAAAGAAGTTTTACTTCAAAAAATTATTAATCAGTTATTACGAGCAAGCTTGATGAGATTTCGAAATAATATTGATCACGGCTTTCTTATGAATAAATAAATCAATAAAGTGAATTTAATAATTAATATCTCGATAATTTAACATCGGACCTCTGGTTACAATTAAATTCAGTACATGGAGGCAACGATCGTCGACGTCCTCTTCGCATGGTCAATGGTGTGGATTATCTCCGCGTGGCAAAAGCTTATCCTCCGAGGATACAATATCCTGCCGGGGCCGTCGTGGGCTGCCGAGCAAGAGAATGACTGCGTTAATGAGCTGCCTCCAAAGCGACCATAGACAGAATTATGTCTCTAGATGTACTCGTATATAAGATTTATATTGTAGACAAGGACAATGATTTAACCGTATCTTAGTCGTTCGTATTAACACCCTATATTGTGACTCTTTACATATAGAAATATTAATTTTCAAATATTGTGTATTCAATTATATATTATTTATTAGTTGAATCGAGGCTTTTAGTTTTATTTTCGGATGAGCTTTCTACTTGTTTAGCGTAACATAATATGATAAAAACTAATTTAAAAGTCTAACGTTTTAATTAAAAAAAAAAAACAATCTCACAGGAGTATAGACATCTTTATATTTTTAAATACTATATACCAGAATATTCAATATCAAGCAGAAATGTTTGGAAGTAATTTTTTCGAAATGATATACTACAAACGATTTGGAGAGTACGTGGCGTAAGTGTTTGTAGCCTCGACCATGCAGTAAAGATATCTGTTTTTAATGGATTCATACGACAGGGATTTTTGGATCGAATACTGTCATTGCCTCAGAATGTATGAAAATATATATATAAATGATATATATAATTAATTTGAAATTAAATAGAATTGGATTTGTTAAGTAATTTTTTTTTTGTCAATCAAAACTTTATTAAAGGAATAAAAATTAGGAGCAAAAATCGAAATTACAGAATTCGAATAGCTAAGTTGTATTAGGAGTAAGAAAAAAAAAATTAGAACTAATTGGGATCAAAAAGAAGAATGAAGAAATAAAAAAGCAAGGAGTTGAATAGAATTAGAAATTCGAAATAAAAGAGCATGAATTCAAGAAAGAGTATAAAGTAGTCAAATTGAAGCAAATAATGGAAAGAAATTGAAAAAGAAAAATGGAGGAAAATATAGTATAGGATGTATATAAATAGATTGTATATGATATAACAGATAGTATAGAATAAAAATAAATGAAATGTTAAAGGTGGCTAAATGCTCAGAGTAAGCGAGACCAAATAAAATAAAAAAAAACTGTTTTTACTTAAATATATATATATATATATATATATATATATATATATCAAAATATGAATAAAAAAATAATTAAATTAGCTTTTAAGTACACTATATCTTGTAATATATACACAATTGAATTTATACGATTGAAAAGATTATATGAAGATATAGGGTAGGACGGGGCCCAAATGTCTAATTTGACTTTGAGCAATTATATATATTGTGAAAACCACACCAATTAATTATATCACAACAAATAACACATATCAAACAAACAACTATTTTTTTAAAAAAGTAAAATTCCCAGCTAATCATTGTGGAAATGTGTTTTTTCTCTGTTTTTCAAAATAATTTTATCTAATACTTTTTACCCCATCGTCGGGTAAAATGAGACGGCCAGTTGACTAATGTCTTATTTTTAACTTTCTAGGAATTTTACGAAATAATAGCTACATAAATCAACCGATGCAAAATATACATTTTTACTCGGAAACATTTTTTATAGAGATAACACAGTATATAACTTTGATCGGGTATTTTGCTAGAAATATTCACCAGCAGAGTTGGGATAACTATTTACTTATTTTATTTATAGCAAAATTTTTTTTCAACTAAAGTTCCTTTTTCATTTTATTTTTATTTCTTAGACATTTATCGAGGTAAAAGTTTAATTGGTTTTACCCCATCCACAAGTAAGCTTTTATAGACAGTTTTATGAAAAAAACTGTTGAATCTAACTTACAATTAAAAATATATCTTATAAAACAAATCAATAACGTATACTTAAAAATTATAAGGTCTCGCAAACTAAACAACAGTGCTCACAACCAAACAGCAAACAATAGAAGAAAATACTTTTGTTATGAATCTTCAAACATTGCCGTTTATCTCCCGATAGCAACATCCTAAAAATCAAGATGAAAGCTTGTTATACATCATTTTCCCTCTACTCTCAAACATTGTTGTTAAAAAATTCTTAACTTTACTTGTTGAGCTATAGTTGATGAATCTTTTTACCCGCGGACGTTTAAGTCTCGCTCTGCTCTACCCTATATTATACCTTAATGTGCTTTAATTAGAACATAATATTTATTTGTTAATTATCTTTTATCCATATCTCCATATCGAACGCGCTATGTCAACTATAAGGTCATTACTTAATAGGTTATTACAATCTTTTATCGCATTAGTAGGAAAATAAGCGTCGAAAATTAATTCTAATTAGAGCCACTACAGGAACATTGTACCCTGTAATATATGTGGAGTGGAATAAAGTCGAGTGGAATGGAGTGGTGCTCGTTTCGTATTCAAACATAATGGATTTCGTAGTACTCTTTTATCCGGTAATCTTCAAATCACAGCACTACACATTATTTATGATGTAAATATTCATTCACCGAAACAAACACGTGCGAGCGCTCAGGTCGTTAGTCAACTATTATTCCCTTTGATATAGTTTTTCAATAATTCGAAAAGTTATGGTGTTGTAATGTTTTTCTTTGCTTACTACGATATGATAAAATAATTATTTTTTGGCTTTTTTACACTGTAAGTTCATTTTTTTTATATTAAAATTACTTTTTTTATATTATTCAAATTAATTAGTTTTAATTCGCACCAAATTTTATATATACTTTGTCCTTTATCACTTTATATATAGCAAATAATGAGTATAGTATTCTACCTTTTTCTTTAGTATTTTGGTAGTTTCTATAAAAGTTGACATTACTGTTGCCCGATGTCAGCTTAAACTCATTATCTCAATTCCCAGTTTTGAATTCTGTTTTCATTTAATTCGAAAACAGAATCTGGTTCTATTTTAATGTGTTGAACAACAATACATTTTTGTTATTGGTAGTGATGACTCAAAAATTAATTTTTGATATAAATTTTGACATAGATCACACGGATGATACTGAAAATTTACTGAAATATGGGTTCATATCACTGCATATATTCAATTTCTAACTATCTTATATATGGAAGCAAATAATGAAAATAGTTTTCTGCCTTCTTCTTTAGTATTTTAGTATGTTTATATAAAAGTTGACATTACTCATGCCCGATTGTCATTTAGTGATAAGTTTAAACTCATTTTCTTAATTTCGAGTTCATTTAATTTTGGGCCGGCGGTGGCGATATCGGTTAGAGCGTGGACTAGCAGCCACTAGTTCCAGGCTCGCTGGATCGATTCCCGCTACCGCCGTAGCCCGACATCAGGCAGCTTTGATGTCAAATTTCCACTTGAGATTATAGATCATAATATAATTCCAAGTGGAAATCGTCCTTCGTGGACATAGCTGCAACATCCAATCATATGCAACTATTAGACGTAAGAGCTAATATCAAAAATATCCCACACATAAGAGAATGGTTAATCGATGGATTGCCTCTCATGAAATAAAAGTAGTATTAAGTCGTTAACCAACAGCTTATAGAACATATAGGAGTTCTGATTGCTGTTCAAACAATAAATAAAAAAAAAAAAAAAAAAAAATTTAATTTTAATTCAAAATCTGGTTCTATTTCAATAGAATAATCTTCATCGTTTGTGTTACAAGGTGTATAGTTATAATGACTCAAAAATTAATTTTTGATATAAACTGTTACATAAATCAGGCGATGATACTTTAAATTTTCCGAAATATGAGTCAATTGTTGATACTAACAAAATATTTTAATAATTTTTTAAAAAATATCGCAAGTTTTCCACTGCATTTATTCAATTCCAGACTATTTTATATATAAAAGTGAACATTTTTGCCACCTGATGTCAACTGAGGAATTCACGATGTTTTGCAATTTTTAATTAAAATGTCGTCTATGTTGAAACACGATCCAAGGTATGATAACTGTTGGTGCATGGCATCGTGCCTTAAGGCAAATTGCTGCAACTTTCGTACCATAACTTAAAACTTTTTGAAAACTTTGAAAAAAAAAGTTTTTGGAAAATATTGAAATTTTTGAAAAAAAAATTGTTTTTTTTAACAAATTTGTTTTTTTTTTTTTTTGAATAATTAGAATTTTTTCAAAGCAATCGTGCTGCTTCTTAGAGACGAAATATCAAAGCGCATAAGCGCCGCGTTGCCAGTCTATCGTTTGCACATAATAGATCTTGGTACGAAACCCATAAAAATATGGAATAAATTTGTACTTTGATCATTCAATGCGCATATGTCTAATGATCATTTTTGACCGCCAAATGGCATTTTTTTTACTGTTTTCATTGGATTTTCAAAACCGCTGGACCTGCCTTCCAAAAAATTTAATAAGTTCTATATTTTGTTACTAAAAGTAGAATGTTTTTGAATCATTCAAATCGTTCACTCCGTTCCCTCAAAAACTGAATTACAATTTTTGGCACTTTTTGCCCAGTATCTTTTAACCAGCTGGATCTGCCTTGTTCAAAAACCAATAAGCACGTCTCTCGATCGATTAGAATTGAATGTTGTTTAATAATTCAAATCATTAAAAATTTGTTACAGTTCAGATAAAAAAAATATTATTATGAATTATAGCAGGAAATGTGTTGCATGTGCAGAAATTTATTTGTAATCACTAAATATAATGGCCCAATGAGACTAATATTAAACTATTGATGTGCATCAAGAGTGAAAACTAAGCATAACATTTGCTTGTGATGTCAAGATTACTTTAATATTGTACTTAATAAATATCAATTTGCAATGACTGGTTTGTAACAAAAGCTCTATGCTTAATTATAATGGAATAAAACGACATAATTCATATGTAGCTAACTTGGCACTTTTTTCTTATACCTATTTCATGTTGAAAACTTGTAGTAAAACAAAGCAGGCTTAATCGAGATTATGCCTCATATTTTTACACATCTGAATAATTTCCAACCGCCGCCCTATGGTAGTTTCAATTTAGTTTCACGAACCTAGTTATTAAAATGTGTCCAGTCCAGTCCAGTTCAGTCCAGTCGAGTCCGGCAGGAACACTTTGAATATTTTTGTGTTGACCTAGTTAGATTGTCCATGTGTTTAATTGTTTTCCCTAAACGACATCGTCGATCGCGCATTTACGTGCAGAGGACGCCTTCGCTCGCAAAACTTATTCCGAATACTTCTCGACTTTAACTTCTGCTTCACATTTGCTCACGCGATCGTTATGGCCCTTTTGGATACTTATCGCTAAATATGTTCCATTAACTTATCGCATGATAAAAAATCAATATTTATTTTCGGTCAGATTATGTCTTTGTCTTTATCGCAATGTAGCCAAATATATTTGTACACGCCAAATCGTTTGCTTTAGCTTGAAATGGATGTGCTTAAGATTATTTCAAGTAAACCGTATGTACAGTATAGATTAATGTTATTTTATTAATGACTCTTAAGGGTAATTAGTATTTAACCTTTTAAACTTTACTAACATAGTATTGTTCAGGGGAGCGGGGAGCTAGGGGCTTAATGTAACGGGCGTTTTTCAATGGGATCTTAAATAAGGTGACCATACGTCCCGGATTGGCCGGGACAGTCTCGATTTTCCTCCTTGCGTCCCGGCTTTTTCTAAAAGCAATATTTTTCCCGGTTTTAGTTGTTTTGTCCCGGATTGTCTCAGATTTTTAAGAATGTTTGGATTGCCAATATATTTTTAAATGTATTTCAACTAGAAAATTTGAACCCAAAAAATGTGTATATAAGTTTTTAGCTCACCAACACCGACCCCCCCCCCCCTGCTCTCTCACTCATTCTAATCCGTCCCGGATTTTATGCAAAAAAATATGGTCACCTTAATCTTAAAAAACATTGCATTTTTTTTCTTTGTAGGCATGCATATTACTAGGGGAGTACTAGTTGTATCAAAATAAATGCAATAAAAATAATACAATTTTATAAGTTATTATGATCAGAATAAATTAAAACTAATATTATATTAATAAATATATTAAAATCACTTCCAACGATCCTTCGACCAAATCTTGGCAATTACGTAAAAAATGAATAATTATTGAGCAGTTGATAATAATAGAATTATGAAATGTAATAAGGAATATGAAAAAATATCAGAATGTATAAGAATTTCAATTGCAATGTGTATGTAAAAAATGATCAAAGTGTATAAAATATCAGAATGTATAGAATTTGAATTTGAATTGTAGAATGTATAGAATTAAAATGGAATGAAATAGTAGAAGAAGTAAGAAGATGAAAAGAATAGATAATAAAAGTAAGAAAAAGAAAGAATGAAAATAAGTTGAAAAAACTATAAGCAAGAATGGGATTAATATGAAGAAGATAAGATGAAAATTATATAGCATAAGAAGAATAGGATTTATGTAAAAAGAAGATAGTATGAAAACTGAAGATTTCAGTAGAATTGTAGTAGTAAGATAATAATTAAGTAATGTTGTAGGTGGCAAGTAATGCTAGTAAGCAATATTTGTTATTGGTATATCTGGTACTGGTTTTAGGAACTCATTTGGTTCATCCTCATTTTTTTTACATATGAGTACTGCTTCTGTCATTCAATACTTCATCTATTCAAGTCATCATACGAGTACAACTATGAAGTACTTTAAAATTTGAGACATATCGGATACGATTGATCAAAATTTAAATTATTTTCCTAGATATAACTGGTTGACTACGATAATGCTCTTCTGTTTCATTTCTCCGCAAAACTTTAAAAGCATTTTTTTTCAAACTGTCTTTTCCGATATATCGAATACTAATTGTTTTGTCACACCCTAGAAGAAAATTAAATTAAGTAGAATTAATTATTTAATTTTAGTGAATATATTTGAAAAGTAGGATTAAAAATAAATTCCCATGCGGGGAATCGAACCCCGGCCTCCTGGGTGAGAGCCAGATATCCTAACCACTAGACAACATGGGATATAACAAACATTCATTGTTTTAGGTGAAAAACATTGGGAATGATGCTAATTAGTTTTAGGTGAAAATCTACCGAGCCGTTTTCTTGTAATTAACTGTTGAAAAAAATTTAAGCCAATTATTATGGAAAATTAAAATTAGACATTTACTTAGCATAACGATAGAGTAGTTGGTTTTAAAATTGATTTTTAGAAAATACTTTGAGTTAACGTGATCGTTCGTTCTCAATTTGTGTAATAAATCTACTCGGAATACTTCTAATCACTCATAAATTAATTTTTTTTATTATTGATTAAGTCGATTATTTACACATATCGGGCAGTTCATGTAACTTGCCTCAAGGCAAAATACCAAACCATCTAGTTTAATACTTCTATGCACTGTAAAAATTTTAATAAAATTTACACAAAATAAGAATATCGTTAGTCAATAATTAGTAGTGCTATTTGTTACTTCAGAATAATTGGTCATGTAAAACAATTTTACGCTGATGGTAGATAATTTATTCAAGACACTTGGTTCTAATATGACAATGTAAAAACATCAATACACGCATAACATGTTTATCCGTTAATTATTTTCTCGTTGTTACTTCAGAGGCGAAAACGGCTGGCGTCTGTTTAGCCTTGTATCAAGTTAAATCACTTATCATATTTCTGATCGTCTAAATCCTCACACAAGCGTTTTCCCATTGAATTAAGTGTTTCGTTTTGCGTCTTTGTACCGTCGGCGGCGTCGGCAGTAATCAAATTACCTCACTAAGAGGATGTGTTCGAGTGCGTTGCGGCAGTCAAGGGAACTCGACTTTGTGGAAACGTCCTGCGATCTGTGCAAACTCCGACTGGGAAAGATCGGAACCCTTCAGCTCTACAAGACTTCATTACACTTAAATACACATCAAATATTGTTGACTGGATGTGTTATTACAGGATTAGGGTGATTGACACATTTTGAAAATTTGTTATGACGCCAATGGAAAATTATTGTTAGGAGTCAAGGAATAAAAAGTGTTTTAAGTGCGGAAAATTATTTCTTTTTACTAAATAAAATGATGTATGATAGTAATTAATCATTGTTAAACGATTTAAAATATTTCATTGATAAGCTATTGATATAAATTGTCCAGATTGCTTTAACATTAATAACAATAAATTACATTTCGGGCATGTAATACTATTACATACTTTTATGTGTAATATCAAGGGATTTATCAAGTTATTAAGTAGCGTCAATAAAAATTTAACACAATACCATTTTATCTACTTTTGAAGTTCTGAGCAATTCTACTTTTTTCTGCGGTTTCAGTTTTGTGTCACATGCTAATACATGTTTGTGTCAGCTGCATTAAAAAAATAAAATCACAATTAGTTGGATGATATATAATCATGTATAGTTTTTAGAATAAATAGCTGGTTTTTTTAATTTCCATTTTATGGTTTAAAATTACTGTGTTGCGAATTGGTAACACACCAAGTCATTTATAGAATCAGCCTTGCAGATCGAAGAAAGACAACAATTTCGTTAAAATTATGCAAAAATGTATTAATATTAAACTTTAGTTGAAGCAAATATTTTAATAATATACAGTATTATAAACGAGAAACGTTGTAGCCAAAACACTGAAAAATGCATGGGACATTTACTGGATAAGAAAAAAAAAACGTATTTTCTTCCTGAAGACTATAATATTTTGATTAGTATCTGAAAAACATCCGATCTTCGATAAAAAAAATACATGAAATACGTCATCAACATAAAGTTTTTATTTAACCCCAGATTAAGTTTTGTGTTTAATCATTAGTTCAGATAAGATATTGTTTTCATTGAACTATGATGCCGCCGTTATAAAAATACAAAGATTTGTACGGAATTAATATTTTTTACATTTTTAATGTAGATAATAAATAGAGGCTCAAAATTTGATTCTTGTGGCATACCCAATGTAATAGTTAATTTATTCGAAATGGTTTGGGCGTAGTCATTTATATACATATCCTTCGAAGAACATTGAGGCACTTACAAATTATATAGATAATTTTCACTCATATGTTTACTTGGCTATTTTTAATAAATCTTAATAAAGTTACATAAAAATAATAATTTGAATTTCTTAAGACTGATACCAAATCAAACGGTTCAAGAAACGACGACTTATTGGATTTAAAATTCTTCCAAGATTGTTTTGCTGTACTTCTCAAATAAGTTACATTATGGCATAATGTGTTCAGCTGATCCTATGTCAGTTTTTAATTAAGCACCTTGACTGTAACCAGTAGACTAGTAGGATACAAATAGTGTAAGTGATTTATCTCGAATATTGCAATTTTATAACATATTAAAAGAAATACGTTGAAATTATTTACACAAATCGTATCAATCAAGGAATGGTCAATCGTTAGAGAAACTATTTTATTGAACTATTTAATAAGTTACTTTTTGGAGTAAAATTTCTCTAAATTTTTTGTTGTGTCTTTCGCAATAAGTTGCATTCTAGAATTATGTGGTAAGTTCATCCTATGTTATTTTTTTAATTAAACACTTTGAGTTGTAGTAGACTAGTAAGATACAAATAGTCTAAGTGCTCTTTCTCGAATATTGCAATTTTCTAATTCATCGAGAGAAATACTCTGAAATGCTTTAGATAAATCTTATTAATAGAAGAAGATAGTCAATTATTTGAGGAAGAACGTAACATTTTTTGCTGTAATTCTCAAATAAACTGCATTCTAGAAAAATGTGTTCCATTGATCCTATGTCATTTTTCAATTAAACACTTTGATTTCTAGTAGATAAGCATGATTCTAATAGTCTGAGTTATCTTTCCTGAGTACTGCAATTTTCTGATTCATTACGAGAAATGTTTTCAATTCGTATCAATGGAGAAAGATGGTCAATTAATAGAGGAACTATTTTACTGAACTGTTTAATTGAGCTATTTTATAGAGTAATGTTTCTCGTAACAATTTTTGCTGTCTTTGAAGAATAGTATGTTCAATTAATCCTGTGTATTTTTTCAATGACAACAACTTGTGTCCAAGTAGAATTCATATACCTTTAGTGATCTGTCTCGAATACTGCAATTTTCTAGTTCATCACAAGATTCCAAATGCGTTAGACTAATCGTATCACTAGACATAACGATGGTCAATTAATAGAGGAATCATTATTTTATTTGTGCTTCGTAGTTGTGATTCGATTTCGAGTTTTCGATTCGGTTTTGAAACCTTTGTATTATCGATAAACTGTCGAGTCTTGTGTTTAAGCAGCATTTTAGAATAATGTGTTCAATTGATCTTGTGTAATTTTTTAATGACATGTATTAAGTTTACAGAGACAAGTAGTGTTCATATACCTTAAGATCTTTCTCGAGTACTGCACTTTTCTAATTCATAAAGAGAAATACTTCCGAATGCGTTAGACTAATCGTATCACTAGACAGTACGATGGTCAATTAAAAGAGGAATTATTATTTTATTTGTGTTTTGTAGTTGTGATTCGATTTCGAGTTTTCGATTCGGTTTTGAAACCTTTGTCTTATCGATAAACTGTCGAGTATTGTGTTAACCGTTTGAGAGGGCTTGCACCGAACTGCGTGACCACCGGCGGCCGAAGTCCACAGAACGCCGAACGTCGAACTTAATGACGCCTTCGGGAATTTTGTTCGTTGTGTAACATCATCTGGGAGACGGTACATCGGTCTCTGCGTGTTGGGAACACATTTCAAATACATAAGAGAAGTGACGTGCAAATTCGAAATGTTGTCTAATTGCTTTAAAGGAATTATTTGTATTAATTTTATTGGTGTATTTGGAATTCGATAAGTATTATTGAGAATTAACTATTCAAAAGCTGGGGGCGTAGCTCAGTGATAGCATACCCGACTAGCACATTAGAGATCTTAGGATGGAGTCCTGGCATCGGCCTCTCAATCTAGTAAATCATCTCTATTAAATTTAAAATTCAATAATTTCTGTCATTTCCTAGCCCTGACCTTAAATGACTATTGAGTTTTTTGTATAATTTAGCAATAATTTGCAAACATATTTACCCCCCCCCATTGCCTCTGGGTAATCTGCAAGCATAATTGCAATTTTAAAATGTTCTCAAATTACAGCTGTAATCTATAAACAAAATTTAACAGTAAATTTAAATGAATACTCAACAGTCATTTAAGCTAATAAAGGGCAGAAAACGACGGAACACCCATGTGTAAGATTTTTAAAAGGTTATATAAGAAAAACTGTTGAATCTAACTTTAAATTAACAATAGATCTTAAAATTACATAACGTAAATTTAAAAAAAAAACTCAATTAAATAACGTATACTTAAAAAATATTCTCGGTCTCATAAACTAAACGACAGTGCTCACAACCAAAAAAACTAAGAATGAAAAAAAAACACCTTCGTTATGGATTTTTAAACTTTGCTGATTGTCTCCTGAATGCAACGTCGTAAGAGCCAGGATGATGACTGATTACTTATTTTTCCGCCTACTTTCAAATTTTGATGTTAAACAATTTTAGCTTCACTTGTTATAAAGATATCAGTGGTGGATCTTTTTACCTGAGGACCTTTGAGCCCCACTCTACCCAATATAATATATAAATACATACAAGCTATGATATTAATCAAAAAATATCATCGATTGACTGACAATATACGTTATTTCTAAAAATATTTCTTTTAAAAGCGTTGTCGTGTATCGGTTGGCCCTAAATTATAAGACTAGAGAAATCTAAATATATTTTGGTAATAATATATGACGAAAACACTCATCTGTGCGTTTTTTAAATAAATCAATGTTTCTTTTAATGTTAAAGTTAACGACAATAGATTATTTGAATGTTCAGCAATCAATATACGGATGTTGATCATATACCTATACTAGAGCCAATTTGGTTTATAAAATTTTTTTTTTTTCGAAAAATGTAGGTCCACGACAATTGTCTATTAATAATAAATTGTCTATTAATAATAAATGTAATAAATAAAATGTTTATTATTAAAAAAATCAAGTACATCCACGCCATACTTGTATGTATTAATGTATATAGTTTCATGTGTACATAGTCATCACATTTTTATTAAGTCAAATTGGCTTGATCCGTAAATATAGTATTAAAAATAATTTCGATAAGCATTTTGTTAGATTTCAACATAATTTTCAACCAATCATATATAGATTATATATGTCAGTACGATCAATCCGTTTTCATGCGGGATATTATGATGAAGCTAATTCAATTATCAGATTTGCTTTTATCGTTTATAATTATTCATAGTATTAAATATGAAAGTTGAACGCTCTTAATCGGGCAGATCACACAACAAAATACTTCCAACGCGCCGCGTACATTATAATCGGTTTGCGTGTTCACCACCAGCCAAGCGGCTCGATCAATGAGTTCGCTAATGTAAAGCAAAATCACACGACACGTCCTTAAATATACACGTATATATAGAAATACATATGGATAATATGATATATAATATTATATGTAATATATAATTATATAAATACTGCTTTGCTCGCATAAAAAAAGCTGCCGAGATCGAATCCTGGCTCTTTGCATGGAAAATTGATACTGAACATGATAAGCCAATTTATCAAATATAAATAATTACCTTTACCAAAGTGATATGTAAAAGTTTAATATAATAGAATAAGATAGTTAATTTAATATATGTTAAAATCAGTATTTTTCTCAATGAATGTGTAGTACGTCGAATAGTATAGGTTATATCAGAAAACCTGTTGAATTTAACTTAAAATTAACAATATCTATATATTATAAAACAATAAAATAACGTATACTTAGAATTTATATTAGGGTCTCGTGAACTAAACAACAGTGCTCACAACCCAAGAAACAGAGTGAAAGAAAATACTTTTGTGTAGCCACTTTTTTATATAAGCAATAAAGCTTTCGAAATTAGCAGATTCTTTTATATAAATAAAGCCGAATTTTTTTGTAAAGTTATTATTGAAGTAAAACTTTTTTAGGCGCGACTAGGGTGTAAATCTGTACAAATGCAACGAAAGTCCGTTACGCCCGAACTGTTGGTCATTTGCTCTCGATGAGATCATTTCTATATGGGTCGATTGTGATTAGCCGTCGTGTATGTAAATAGAGATCTGTCGCTGTATGCGTACCGATATCAACGTCGTGTGCGTACCGATATCGACAAGGAAATCGGCATAGAAAAATTAACATTTTAAAGTTATATCGTTGTACAAATCTTGATTTAATGAAACATGACTGAATCAGAAGAATATTTTACGCCGTTCTTTAAAAAAAATAAAACAAATTAAACATTGATTAGAAATTATTTCTATATTATTCGTAGTTTTTATAAATCTTTGAAGTTATTAAAATGGAAAATATTTTTTAGTCAAGACAGATATTACAGCTGTTCAAAGAATGAAATTATATCGCCAGCGAAACAGTAAAAAAAATACAAACAGTCAATGAATGTATGTTAATTTCAATTACATGAAGTTCTTCAAACACAATTACATGATGAGTGAAGTTGCGAAAACAATATTTGTTGAGGCGTTGTTTAACATAATTCACTGTATGAACGAATATTATAGAATATATTAATCAGCATTTACTTCATTTCTCTGATAAAGATTCATTTCAAAATGCTAATTACAATGACAAACAGATCATGTCATATTTAAAGTATGACTTTAATTGCATTATTGTTTTTAAATATTATACATATTTTTAATGCTATTATAAATATATAATTTATAATTTATCATTATATAAATGTGTATAATGGTTGACACTAATAAATGTGTGCATCACGAGTGTTACCATATAACTAATAAACATTATTCAAAATTGTTATATGATGTATTTAATTTTACTTCCCATCTTGTACAGTAGCGAATGAATTTTGCTTTTCCTTTATCTATTGTAATTTGTCTCAGTTAAGTTAGATTTTTCTTTCTCTGTTTAATCTTCGCCCGAAAAAAACATGCCGCAACCGTACCCACAAAAATTGTCACAATCGTGACAAGCTTTTACTTTTGACTCTTTAAAAGCGCTGACTGAATTCAGTAATGGAAACTTGTTCTAACAATTATACTTCATATTTTTAGAGCATATCTTTAAATTATTATAATTTAACTTTTTAATTGGCTTTCTATACCGAATCCTGACACAAAACAGTAGGGGAGACTGGCCTCTACCAAAGAAATTCAGAAATTCTAATTGCAATGCAGAATTACTTAAAAAATATAAACAGAAAGAAATAGATGAACTTAAAAAAATATACGTATACCAGTACTAAAGAAATAGTACAATTTGTTAAATCTAAACACTAATATAGTAACACAGTGATTCAAATGTACAAACAGTATAAAGCCAATACGGTGATTGCATGAACATATAATAAGTATTAAATGAATATAGATTGTTTTAATAAAAAAGACAGTAATAGAGCAATTATAGAAAAAATGTAAACAGTACTAAAGGTGGCGAGAGTTTTATCCATGTATCTCGTATTGTCCGTCGCGTTTATCTCCGGCAGTTTTAGTCGTAGCCG
This sequence comes from Ctenocephalides felis, assembly GCF_003426905.1. Taxonomy (NCBI): domain Eukaryota; kingdom Metazoa; phylum Arthropoda; class Insecta; order Siphonaptera; family Pulicidae; genus Ctenocephalides; species Ctenocephalides felis. Next base: position 138,993,607 of record NW_020538040.1, read on the forward strand.
AGTGCGACTAATTAGTCCGGCATTAGTACGCAATTAACATCGCCGTGCACATCGGACACATGCGATTACTGGAATCAGCAAAGCGTTAGTGTTACAAGCATCCCTAAAACACACACGGAATCGACACAAAGATATTGAATTGACCAAAGCAAATGTCAATACCGATTACAAAAACTTACTGAAAGTAATTAGTCTAAAAAATACCTGAATTGAAAGATTGTTGCTAATTAAAAATAACAAGAAGCATACATATTTTAGTAAAAAAAATATATTTTCAATATCAAATATTAGTTAGCTGGTTTATCAAAGTATTTTTTTTGTTTTTTGCATTTATATGTACATAGTTAAAGCATGACCTGTTCTCCTTCATTAGTATTTATAATAAACAAACAAATTATATTAAACTAAATTATTTGTGCGCCAGTTTTTACTTGATCTTATAATACCGAATGATTTTTATCCCACCCTTGATAGATAAGCAAGATGAGCTTTTAGCCCTTAGGAAGAATTTAACTAGTTTTTACTTATGAAATATTCTTCATACATCCAATTAGACTTTGGGCAATTATATTATGAAAACCAAACTAATTTTAACACAACAAAAACATATCAAACAAACAACTATCTAACAATGTTTAGTAAAGCTCCCAGCTAATTCGTCATTATAGAAATGCATGTTTTTGCTGTTTTTCTAAAAATTTTTAGCTGTTTTTTTACCCCATAAGCTGGGTAAAATAGACTAGAAAGATGGCAAACAGGTTCAGTGTCGTATTTTTTGTTTTAAAAGGATTGTACAAAATAATAGCTATATTATTCAACTAATGCAAAATATAAATTTCATGAGTGCATTTTTTACAGAGATAACACTGTATCTAACCTTAATCTGGCATTTTTGCTGATATATTTATCAGCAAGGTTGGAATAACTATTTATCTAATCTATTGCTTGTAAAATTGCTTATTTCAATCTTTAATTTTCTTTTATATTCACTATTTTTTGTTGTTTAATTTTTTGTCAGGGTAAAGGTTAATTTGTTCCCCACCCACGTGTAGACTTTACAGAGGTTATGTGAAAAATCTGTTGGATCTAACTTAAAACTAATAATACATCTTATAAATCAAATAAATAACGTATACCTAAAGATTTTATTAAGCTCTTGTATACTAAATAAAAGTGCTTACAGCCAAATAACTAACAACAAAATAAAATACTTTTGTTATGAATTTTTAAACATTGCCGTTTATTTCTCGATAGCAACGTCGCAAGAATCAAGTTAATAGCTGGTTATACACATTTTTCCTCAAATTTCAAATATTATTGTTAAAAAAAATTCTAATTTTGCTTGTTTTTTGAGATATCGAAAGTGGACCTTTTAAGCCCCGCTCTATTCTACCTACTACTAACTTTATATATTAAAAGTTCACTCAATATTAAATTTCCCGTTAATATTAGTAGGGATATATAATTGTTTTATTATCTCCATATTTTGTTAAGCAATCAGATTTGTATGAACTATAATTGTTGTATACAAAAGAAGAACTCCAATCTAATTTTCTCGAAAATAACTATAAAAAATAATAAAGTTTATGTTGAAATTATGTTCATTGGCTAATTTTGTTTAGTCTTGTGACAAACCTATTGTTGGCTTTGTATGTGAACACTTTTTTATAATTTCCATCTAAATTTTTTAACGTTAATTATACTGTCTTCATATTAAGATCATTGAATGATTTAATTTGTTACTTGCCATTGTTAATTAAGTTATAAATTAAACATTATAAATTAAACATTGGTCTGAACTCTTTGATTAAAAATTGCAACCCCGGATCTCAGTTTCATACATCCAAATGTGTTGGAAAATGTAATTTGTACATTAATAGTTTATTTTCCTATCTAGAATTTAAATCATTTGCCTAGTCTTTTTTTCTTTTTTGAGAATAATTTGTTTGCTTAAATTTTCTATACTCTTTTAAGTAAGTCTGTCATATAAGTGGAGACCATATTTCACTGACTTATGTTCAGGAATTTGCATCTTATTTATATAAATTGTAGGGCTACTATTTTGCAAGCCATTATTCAGGCATACTGAAATATTCTTTCATTAGATTATTAACTAATTCTACACTATAATTGTTAATTAGGATGACAGTGTATTATCAGTAAATGCAGCCAATGTAGAGTTTTCAAATGTCGGGATTGTTATGTGAACAAGTTATGAGCAGCCATCCGAAGCAAATATTTAGACAAACCAATCATTTTACACAAAATATTGAAATTTCAATGAATGTTTAATATTATTCTTCTATTTATTTGAAACTTTATTACTATTTTTAGCGTAACAAATTACACCGTTAATTATTAATATAGAAATATTGTGCAAAAAATATTCGTTCATTATGAATAACCCGTAATCTACAATATACTAAGACTTTCTATTTTAAAACTGCAAATCCAACTATTGAGAATCAATATAATAATATCAAATTACAATGCATTTTAATTGCTGCTGATATTACGTTAATCCAATAACTTCACCGATATTAATTGATTATGGATTCAATTCCATGAAACAATTCAGTAGTAAATATTTTCCGTCGTTCTATTATTAACCCCGCAGTGCACCGAGTTTCATGCGCTTAATTTAATCTTTAGTATTTGCAATACAACGTTGTCAGTGGCAGGTTTATGTAAATATTGCCTTCCTCTCCATGCGACATTTATTGTATGCCAGGTAGAAGGATAGAGTTAATTAATTGCAATATATGACGGTCAGCCCTAATAATACCTGTGACATTTTAATATCATGGACATGGTACTTGTTTTAGATTGTCCTCAACGGTATTCACGCATTTGGGGAATTTTAGAGCTGCAGGAACAGATTTTGTTTAAATAAATTATAAAATACACACAAAACACACACACATATACATATATATATATATATATATATATATATATATATTTAAATTTCTGAACTAGAAGCCATCTTTTTTTTAAAAAATAATTAACTTTTTAACTTCCTGTCAGGTAAGTTATTAATACAATTTTTTGTCCACGTTTTCCGACGCATAGATCCACCGATTTGAATGCTTAAAAAAATATGCAACTCTTTTTGATAGGCAGATGTGCTGTTTAGTTTTTGGCAAAAGCAGGTCTAACAATTTTTCAATTCCAACACTCAAGAAATATCAAAACGCACCAAAAACTATATTAGAAAATACCTCAAAATAATACGTCTTCAATTATCTATGTAGTTTTTAAAAATGAAAATATATTATAAAGATTTTTTGTTTTGTTCGTGTGTATGTTTATCATTTGTAATCTTATTAGTTTATCTGTTTATAATCTGAAATCTTAATGTCAATATTAACGATAATTTTATGATGAACTTTTAAAATAAAAAATTTGGTTCTTACATTTATTGTATTTGGAATCGTTTTTATAAAAACTTATCCTGCAAATAATTTCATTTCAATGTTATCCCTTTAATTTAAAATTATTGGTCAAAAATCATGAATAATTAACTAATGGCAAGTTCATGTTCTCTTTTTAGCTTTTCTTAATTTTTGTTCTGTTTGTACAATGTACGATGCAGAACAATTTTTACAATTTTGTGCATCGTGTCATATTTCTCGATGTTAATTACATATGATAAACATACATTTATATATATATATATATATATATATATATATATATTTGAAAATTCGTAAACTAATATAATGAGCGATTGATATATAACAAATTTTATAGCTTTTTAACTAAGGGCCGAGCACAGAATATAATATTCACAGCCTACTATTAACACTCAAATTATAATTGAATTTTTATAAATTCATTACCATATCAACATTTCATAAACCAGTAATTCTGTGAGATGTTCTTTGTAATGAAATATCTGGGTCGCGAACCCCAAAAGCATATCAGAGGACTAAAACGCTCAAGGCATTATTTATACTGAGCACTAAAGCCTGTTACCTGGATAACAAACCCCTTCTTATAGAGATCCATCACAGTTTTTAGATTAGGCGGTAAACACACTGGCATACATTTGGATGAAGTCTTCCACGGAAAGATCCTACAAGAGGATTTACAAATTGCTTACATACGTACTTGCATGTAAAATGCTGAGTTTAAAATTTATATATATATATATATATATATATATATATGTATATATATATATATATATAATATGTGTGTGCATATTTGTCTGTTTGTTTGTTAATTTGGGAAATGCTATCAAGTAAGGAAAATCAATTATGAATTAGAGACACATGTTTTCCAAGACCATCATTCATTAGAATAAACTAGTTCTTTCTGTCAATAACCTCACTCCTTTCTAGAAATTATATATATATATATATATATATATATATATATATATATAAATGTAATATAATATAATGATTTAAATAAAATCACTCGCGTTCCTTGCATTTTATATGCATAACTTAATTTGGAACATTCATGGTTTGCAATTACGTTGAACTTTGAAGTCACGAAACAAATATCACAATTACGTTTAAATATATATGCTTCTAGTAGAAATAATTTTTATTTAAAAATATATTAAGTTAGAGTTAAGTAACATTATCAATAATATTAATTTTTATTGTTCTAGTTATATTACTTTTATACTTACTGTTCTGTCAATCTGTTCTACGCTTTTATGGTCATTTATCACATCACATTAAAAGAAATTGGTACAATATAAATGATAATATTGTATTAACTTTGTGAGTTTATTGCTTGATTACTCATCATTGGGTACAGGATTAGTTTAAAATTGTCAACGACTAGTTTTAACACAACGATTTTGTGTCACTAATATGTTACGTTACTTCAATAAAATCTATTAAGTATAATTTATTGTACGTTTATCTACCTATTAAGTACAATTATTGACAATACATGCAAACAATTTACACTTATTACGAATTCACAAACCAGTCACACTAGTTTATTTAATAATATTATTCTTCAATGAATGAATTTTCAATCTTTAGTTTAGCTATATTCTTGTTCAATGGGTACCATATAAAAGTACAAGGCGTCTCCACCGTTCTTGTGTTAATAGATCAACATACATATCAAAGTGAATAATTCCTTTCCGACATTTTTGCAATATATTATCACAATTGGAAAATGAATAAGAGAACAATAAAAAATTATACGGACTAAAAACGACAAACTTAGGGTTGTCTTAAAAAAACCATTAGCAGTGGATCGCAGTAGCTCATATAACTTTTAGTTTTGAATGCTGTTTAAACAAACAAACTTGTATTTGTTTTCATTTATTTATTATTAATTTGAATGTTTTAAAACAATATGAATTGAATAATGATAACATTATCATAAGAAAAAACAAGCGCTTAAGCACTTAAGTAATGCTGAAAATGCATTCGTGTTTTGCAAAGAGTCGGATTACAGGACAATCCTTGCCACTAAAACGATAACATCATAATAAAAAGATATTGATTTGAATTTGGCATTAAAATTTCTTACATTATTCGATTTTGGTTTCGTTAATTTCCGATTGGCTTAGGTTTTGCAAACTCACGTATTATAACAATACGCAATTAGAAGGCAGCGCGCACGCAACGCACGAATTGTGCGCACACATGGAAACGTTTACAGCTAATGCAAGTAATTAATCAAATTTCAACATACCGCAGTTACTCGGAGAGAGCTGTTATATGGCACGAAAATCGTGCACGACTTGTGAATGCTCAACAGTACTTTTTTCCTGATTATTTATAATGTGCAAATTCTGCATACTTAGTCGAACTTTCATTATCTCGTTATGTATAAAAATATAGGAGTGCGTGAGCTGAGTTAAAATAAAAGAAAGTCTTTCAGCTAAGTTAAGCTCTAACTAGTTTATGCATCAGTATTTAAACCACAGTGGGCACTATTCAACTATTTCATCAACTATATATTATATATTTTCAAAATTGATATAATATTGCATGGAATTAGGTTGTGTGAAGCACAACGCTCCTTTCCTTATATAAATTGTTAGGAAAAACTGTCAAAACGATATGTATTTTAAACGCAGTCAGGCGTTTTGAATATAAAACCTGACCTGGAAAACGCACGAATGTTGAATAAGAATGTTATCATAATTGCATATTACGATGTGCATAACACATACGTGAAATTAGGTTTTATGTATATTTTAGCACTAAGAAAAGAGCGCAGCAAAGCGTTGTTAATAACAATGCTACTTTCTTTTTTACCGGAGCATTGGCCCTATAATCTCAAACATCATAATATTTTTTAAATGTTTTTTTCACTATAATTATAATAATGTCATTGTCTGATTGGTATGCAGTATTTGATTAAATTTGTATTATTTTTTTATTTTTGTACTTGTGATTGTACATTTTGAGCTGACTGATAAGGTGCATATAGTTCGAAAAACGTAATTTTAAATAAATTTTATATTTTATTCGACACATGGGGTGTTAATTAATTCTAATATATACATATGTATAAGATATGACTAAAAGTTACGTATTTTCTTCCTGAACATCTGTTGTGGTTTCTTTAATTTTTCATCACTTTTGAACATTTGTTTTCTGTCGAACAGACTATATGAATATAGAATTACATTACATAACTACAAATTTGGTAAATTATTTAATTATTATCACACTACTTGCTTATTTTTTTTATACAAACGTTACATTTACTCATAATGGCTCGGTTTCCTGTTAAATCACTTAGCAATTGTAAGAACTACAATACATATAAATTATATAAACAGAATCAGCTTCTCTTTACTTAAACGAATACCAAATAACTGTCTTCTTTACAGATTTGATAAACGTGATACCTTACGTGAACTGACGACAGGAAAAGCGTCAAATATTTATAAAAAAAAACTATGTGTATATATTATATATATATATTATTATATTATATATTCTTCGTAGGTCGTGAGAAAACAATTTACAATTCTATACTTTATAAGATCGACCTTATTTCAACTGACTCTCTCGCTGATTAAACATTATTACAACTTGAAGCCAACGCCGCGCTCTTCCGTTTATGTATATAGGACGATCTGTGTTCGAATATAAAACGATTAATATTTTAAACAATTCA
>NW_020538040.1:139001719-139042846 GCF_003426905.1 Ctenocephalides felis
GGAGAATATGGTTTCTCTAATGTTTCCTATAATCGCTCGCTGACATAGCCGAACATCATATTTTGAAGTTATTTATTTAAGGACGCTTATAGTTTAGGCATGTAACATAAATAGTTTTTAACCACCTGCAATCATTTTTGGATAAATCGAGCAAGAGGATAATAAGTTTATCACACTACACTTATTTTTGTGTACATCTACCGGGATTCAATTATTATTAAATCGTTATCTTACTAAAAGTAAAAAATGTAAATTTGCCCTTTTATTGTAATTGACATTTTTTACTTTACTCGGGATCAATCCTCTAAAATAGCTGAATATAATTGAATCTGCAATGTTTACTAAAAATTTACCAACTATAGACTTTCATTAACCTATTAATAATTTTGTGAAACTTACGATTTTTGGTTTGAATTTTGAACTTAAATCGTTTTTTTTTTAATATCCATGTGTTCAACGTGCCGCAGGTTATTGTCTTTCATGTGGTAAAATTTGGTTAAAACTTTTGGTAATGTCAAGTGACCAATATATATTTGATTACACGATTTTTTCAAGTTCTTAAGGAATCATATTTTTTTTCAATATTTCAAGTCATTCTAAATGACCTGAAATTGGTATTGATAATATATGTATGTATGCGTATGTGAGCCAAAATTCCATATATCATTGACGGATAACTAAGAAAATTAAGAAGACATTTTACAAGGGTTCTCATTGATAAGATTTGTGCAATTATTGTCCGAGCTGTTTCATTACAATTGACAAATAAGAGCACACATTTAGGAATATGAATATTTTATCCATATTTTAATCCAAAGGTCCTAACGCAATTTTGGAAATTCTGTTTGTTCAAGAGATATTTATTGGGATTCGTACTGATTAGTTTTTTGCTACAGAACAGTCTTGCCGCTTCTTCCTCACTAAATGTTGGAAAAATATTTTGACGATTTCAATGAAACTTGATAGATTGATGTACAGTGATAGAGTCCATGGTCTTCATAAACAACATTATAAATTATTATAGGGCTATCAAAAGTGATATAATTATAAAAATCAATTAAAATTTAGAATAATGTACCGCGCACTTAGGACATGCAATGTGTATTTTTTATTCCGTGTTTCGTACTGATCACCGTTGCCGTCTACACTTTACACTTTGTATGAAATATTTTTAAAACAAAGACTAGAATAAAATACGTCAAAAATTTCCATTTAATTATTACAATTATATATGGTGTAGGGCAGGGCATGAACATCCAATTTAATTTTGTGCAATTATAATGTGAAAACGAAACCAGTTGTGTCACAACAAATAACACATATCAAACGAACAACTATCTGACTATGTTTAGTGAAAACCCCAGCTATTTTATGATTTTAGATTTTTTTTCTACTTTTCAAAAATTTGCAACCTGTTCCTTTTTACCCAATAGGCGGGGTAAATTGGAACGGCCAGAAGGCAAACAGTCCAAAGTTTTATTTTAATTATAAAGGAATTTTACAAAATAATATACGTATATACATTATTCAACCAACAAAATATAAATTTTATGGCTGCATTTTTTTACAGAGATATAATACTGTAAATAACCTTGATCTGGCACTTCGTCAGAAATATAAATGTCAAGTTGGTCCTTTTTACCCCACCCAGGTGCTAGCTTTTATAGTGGTTACATGAAAAAAACTATTGAATCTAACTTAAAATTAACAATACATCTTATAAAACATTTAAATAACGTATATTTAAAATTTTTATCAAGGTCTTGTAATCTAAACAATAAAAAGTGCTCACAATAAAAAAAACTGTTGCTCTGGTTTTTTTAAAATTTTCGTTTAATTTCCGTTAGCAACATCGTAAGAATCAAATTGTTGACTGACTATTCACATTTTTTCTTCTACTTTCAAATATTGTTCCTAACTTAACTAAAAAGTTTTTAACTTTACTGTTTTATGAGACATCGGTGGTGTGACCTTTTTACCCGCCGACTTCTGGGCCCCGCTATGCTCTATTATAAATTATGTATGTTCATACAACTTCATTTTGAAAATAAATAGATGAAAAGTTTATCACAATTTTATTAGTTACTTAAAATGAATTCTTATTGATGAAATATTGTTCTTAACTTAACTAAAAATTCTTATTTTTACTGGTTTATGAGACATCGGTGGTGGACCTTTTTACCCACGGACCTTTGGGCCTCGCTATGCTCTATTATAAATTATGTTCATAGAACTTCATGTTGAAAATAAACAGATGAAAAGTTTATCACATTTTTTTTGTTACAGTTACTTAAACTGAATTCTTATGATGAAGCCGATTATTTTCATATATCGTCTACTGGCCTTAAGACAAAAATTTCTTCAAAACTAGTCAATGTATTAAATTATCTAAATAAGTTTTTTGAGCATTTTGCGATTCATAAAAAGTAAAATTTGTTGTGACATAATAAAATAATTTTTGCAAAAATTTGTTAATTGGACAAAGTAAATCTGCGCCCTTGTGAACGTTGAATTCAACTAATAGTTGTTGTTGATACAATATCAAGTCACATCCCGTACCAGATAGAAGGTACTATGCATCCCTTACGATCTGACGTCGTTCACTGGATTATTTGCTATCATCAATGTTGTTCCGTTGCCTGATAACCCGTCGTGGTGGATGCGGCTCAGGGCACACGGACATAATTAAATAAGCATTGTCCGAAGAGCGATGGCTTTTCCGAGGCGCCCCCAGACCGACGCTTCACAATGCACTTGATGGTACTGGATATGCGCTTCTACAATGGGCCAAGGGAGGTTTCAGCCAGAATGCAAGTCTATATCGAATCGCGACGACAATGAGAACAAGGCCCACGATGTATTTCCTGCTGGATGGCGTCTCTTCATCATCTGCCTTATCTGATGTCAACGAGATAGTTAGGGAGTCTGCATTAAGTCTACTATGGAATATTCGCTTAGATGTTCAGGATTTCTCTAACTGTCCTTCTGTAATATCGTTGCTATATTGTTATATATTTTGTAATAATTAGATATTTGTTAGAACTATTATACAAAATACTAATGATTTCACTATACCAAAGGTTGACCAAAAGATGAAATACGAATACAACGATATATTTAAATTTAAATTAAAAAAACTTCTCGAAAATGTTTCATTTTTAAACATATGAAGTTCTCGATAATTTAAGTTGCATATTACATTATATTGCAATAATATCATCAAACGCTCTTAGTATATTATGCTATTATAAATTAGAACAATCATTGTTATTTTTTATTCTCTATTTTATTTACAACTGTCCACTTAAAAACATTTAATAAATTTGGGGAATTTACAATTGTTAGCCGTAAAGGAACATTGTATGTATACTAAATGGACATGTTGAAAATCAACTCAATAGTTACAATATTATAACAAAATTATAAATAAATGAATAAAATATGATAAAAGTAGAGAAGACTGGGTACGGTTGTGTCAGGATACGCTAGTGACAGTCGTCGTAACAGCTAAACTATACAGATTTTGAGATAGGGTCCAAATAGAGAAGAATAAATTATAATTATTCAAGAACAAGTTCCCATTTTTGCTTTCAGTCAGTGCCTTACGTTAGTATGATCTGTAGTCCGCATTGCTTTTGAAGAGTCAAAAGTATGTTTTCATGTTCGAATTCTTTTAATAATGTCTTTTAATTGTATACTGTAAAACCACTTTCTTTGTTATGTTTATGTAAGTTGAACATTAATAGCTGAATACCAACAATTAGTTTTTGCTTCAATAATTTAGCTCAGTCATAATGGTGATTTGTATTTAAAAGTGTGCGTTGGGTTAGGTTGTGACAAATTTTGTAGGCACGGTTGTGACATGTATTTTTCGTCTTTTTTGGGTGAAGATTAACCCCTTCGCTTACAAAGACGCCTCAGAGGCGTCCAAAGATTATCGGCCCAACACAAATATGACGCCTCAGAGGCGTCGCAAGGTATTAGGCCCAAACACAAATATGACGCCTCAGAGTCGTCGCAAGGTTATCGGTCCAAACACGAATAGGACGCCTTAGAGTCGTCGCAAGTCTACCGGACGAAACATAAATAATACATTTCCGAAACTTGGTGAAGCATATACATACATGGTTTGTAAGAAGTTTTAAAAAAAATACACACTATAATGTCTTCAAGAAAAAATTAGTGATGAATTACATAGCAGTGATGACTTTGCTACCAGTAGTACTGACAGTGGTAGCGACATACTTTTCGCACAAATATATAAATTTATAATAATATGTATAAATTTATTATTTGTAATAATCAATTTTCAGTTTTATTTAAGAATAAATGTAATTATTTATCAAACATCTTGTGAAGTTAATTGTACCGAGCACGTGTATATACAAACTACAGGAATTTTATGATTTGTACAGTTTCGAACGCCGAGCCAAGTTGTTTATGCCACTGCGTGCGGCCGACCTTAGTGTCGTTTTTGGCCCGTAAATTTGGATACTAGCTGGTAAGCGAAGGGGTTAAATAGATGTAAGAAATCTAACTTAACTAAAACAAAATAAAAAAGAGAAAGGAACAGGTATATTTAATACAACAAAAAAAGATTTTATAAAGATTTCTTGTTAACTTTGTTTAAAAAATTATGTTTTGTTATATATCGTTATATTTCATTCATAAGATTTGTTAAATGTTCATGTTGTATTGTGTTACATTTTTATGTTATTAACCACAATAAAAGTCATAATAAACAATTTTTGTGTTTATACATATTTTTTGCGAGTCACAACCCTCCCTCGGTTGTCCCTGTGTCAAAATCAGTGTAGTTCAGCTAGATAGGTTATATGACATTCGCACTTTTCTTGTATGATTTGATTTTATGACAAATCTATTGTATTTAAGAACAGTATTTCACTATTTTCACCACAAAAGTTCAAATTACCATTTAATTTATTTTTCTCTCAAATAACTGGTGAATTAACAGAATTATTGTTTGTAAAAAAAGTGGGACAACCGTACTCAGTCATCCTTATCCGTTCGCTTTTTTATTTTTTTTTAATCAAATAGATAACGATATTATTCAATCATCTATTAAATTAAATAATGATGCTTAATTTAATTTTAGAACATTTTTTAGAAACATTTTAGAATTAAATACTTCTTATTTTATATTTTTTTAGTTATGTTTTGGTATTTTCGTGTCAGTTAAAATATAAAAAATGTTTTAACCTTGTTCTTTCGTTCCACGCATAATTATTACAAAATATTTAAAAAATTGTTTGAATATTTTTCTATCGTAGAATTTTGCAATTATTATAAAATTTTTGGATAATGACACTTTTCAAGTATCGAAACGCAAAAATAAAATAAAAACATGTGAATTATTTTTTTATTTTGACAAATAGACTGCTAGATATATTAGGTTTCAACGTCAAGAAACTCCAAAATTCATGATTAAATATTTAGTAAAAACAAGAGGTCGCATAAGGTTCACCCGCAATTGAAGTAAAACTTATTTCCTATTGTACAAGATGGCATTTAAGTGAAAACAATTTTGAATATTTTGAATGTTTATTTGTAATATGGTAACACTCGTGATGAACACATTAATTAGTGTCAACCACTATACACATTTATATAATGATAAATAATAAATTATATATTTATAATAGCATTAGAAATATGTAAAATTATTTAAAAACAATAATGTAATTAAAGTCATGTTTCAAATATCACATGATCGGTTTGTCATTGTAATTAGCATTTAGAAATGAATCTTCATTAGAGAGATGAAGTAACTTCTATGCTGTAACTTCTATAATATTTGTTCACACAGTAAAATATGTTAAATAACGCATAAACAAATATTGTTTTCGCAACTTTACTCATCATATAATTGTGTTTGAAGAACTTCATGTAATTAAAATTAACATACATTCATTGACTGCTTGTATTTTTTTTTTACTTTTGAACAGCTGTAATATCTGTCTTGCCTAAAAAATATTTTCCATTTCAATAAGTTCAAAGATTTATAGAAACTGCCAATAATATAGAAATTATTTCAATAAACTTACGGCACAAATGTTGCATTGGTTTTATTATTTTCATTATAATTATTTACACGGGACACGGTATAATATTCTATGCCGATTTCCATGTTGATATCGGTACGCATGCAACGACAGATCTCTATTCACATACAAGACGATTAATCACAATCGACGCGTATAGAAATAATATCAAGAGCGAATGACGAATCATTGGCACTCGACTCTTATGTTATCTTATCTGCCGTAACGCACTTCCGTTGCATTTGTACGGATTTACACCCTAGTCACGCCTAAAGAAGTTTTACTTCAAAAAATTATTAATCAGTTATTACGAGCAAGCTTGATGAGATTTCGAAATAATATTGATCACGGCTTTCTTATGAATAAATAAATCAATAAAGTGAATTTAATAATTAATATCTCGATAATTTAACATCGGACCTCTGGTTACAATTAAATTCAGTACATGGAGGCAACGATCGTCGACGTCCTCCGCGTGGCAAAAGCTTATCCTCCGAGGATACAATATCCTGCCGGGGCCGTCGTGGGCTGCCGAGCAAGAGAATGACTGCGTTAATGAGCTGCCTCCAAAGCGACCATAGACAGAATTATGTCTCTAGATGTACTCGTATATAAGATTTATATTGTAGACAAGGACAATGATTTAACCGTATCTTAGTCGTTCGTATTAACACCCTATATTGTGACTCTTTACATATAGAAATATTAATTTTCAAATATTGTGTATTCAATTATATATTATTTATTAGTTGAATCGAGGCTTTTAGTTTTATTTTCGGATGAGCTTTCTACTTGTTTAGCGTAACATAATATGATAAAAACTAATTTAAAAGTCTAACGTTTTAATTAAAAAAAAAAACAATCTCACAGGAGTATAGACATCTTTATATTTTTAAATACTATATACCAGAATATTCAATATCAAGCAGAAATGTTTGGAAGTAATTTTTTCGAAATGATATACTACAAACGATTTGGAGAGTACGTGGCGTAAGTGTTTGTAGCCTCGACCATGCAGTAAAGATATCTGTTTTTAATGGATTCATACGACAGGGATTTTTGGATCGAATACTGTCATTGCCTCAGAATGTATGAAAATATATATATAAATGATATATATAATTAATTTGAAATTAAATAGAATTGGATTTGTTAAGTAATTTTTTTTTGTCAATCAAAACTTTATTAAAGGAATAAAAATTAGGAGCAAAAATCGAAATTACAGAATTCGAATAGCTAAGTTGTATTAGGAGTAAGAAAAAAAAAATTAGAACTAATTGGGATCAAAAAGAAGAATGAAGAAATAAAAAAGCAAGGAGTTGAATAGAATTAGAAATTCGAAATAAAAGAGCATGAATTCAAGAAAGAGTATAAAGTAGTCAAATTGAAGCAAATAATGGAAAGAAATTGAAAAAGAAAAATGGAGGAAAATATAGTATAGGATGTATATAAATAGATTGTATATGATATAACAGATAGTATAGAATAAAAATAAATGAAATGTTAAAGGTGGCTAAATGCTCAGAGTAAGCGAGACCAAATAAAATAAAAAAAAAACTGTTTTTACTTAAATATATATATATATATATATATATATATATATATCAAAATATGAATAAAAAAATAATTAAATTAGCTTTTAAGTACACTATATCTTGTAATATATACACAATTGAATTTATACGATTGAAAAGATTATATGAAGATATAGGGTAGGACGGGGCCCAAATGTCTAATTTGACTTTGAGCAATTATATATATTGTGAAAACCACACCAATTAATTATATCACAACAAATAACACATATCAAACAAACAACTATTTTTTTAAAAAAGTAAAATTCCCAGCTAATCATTGTGGAAATGTGTTTTTTCTCTGTTTTTCAAAATAATTTTATCTAATACTTTTTACCCCATCGTCGGGTAAAATGAGACGGCCAGTTGACTAATGTCTTATTTTTAACTTTCTAGGAATTTTACGAAATAATAGCTACATAAATCAACCGATGCAAAATATACATTTTTACTCGGAAACATTTTTTATAGAGATAACACAGTATATAACTTTGATCGGGTATTTTGCTAGAAATATTCACCAGCAGAGTTGGGATAACTATTTACTTATTTTATTTATAGCAAAATTTTTTTTTCAACTAAAGTTCCTTTTTCATTTTATTTTTATTTCTTAGACATTTATCGAGGTAAAAGTTTAATTGGTTTTACCCCATCCACAAGTAAGCTTTTATAGACAGTTTTATGAAAAAAACTGTTGAATCTAACTTACAATTAAAAATATATCTTATAAAACAAATCAATAACGTATACTTAAAAATTATAAGGTCTCGCAAACTAAACAACAGTGCTCACAACCAAACAGCAAACAATAGAAGAAAATACTTTTGTTATGAATTTTCAAACATTGCCGTTTATCTCCCGATAGCAACATCCTAAAAATCAAGATGAAAGCTTGTTATACATCATTTTCCCTCTACTCTCAAACATTGTTGTTAAAAAATTCTTAACTTTACTTGTTGAGCTATAGTTGATGAATCTTTTTACCCGCGGACGTTTAAGTCTCGCTCTGCTCTACCCTATATTATACCTTAATGTGCTTTAATTAGAACATAATATTTATTTGTTAATTATCTTTTATCCATATCTCCATATCGAACGCGCTATGTCAACTATAAGGTCATTACTTAATAGGTTATTACAATCTTTTATCGCATTAGTAGGAAAATAAGCGTCGAAAATTAATTCTAATTAGAGCCACTACAGGAACATTGTACCCTGTAATATATGTGGAGTGGAATAAAGTCGAGTGGAATGGAGTGGTGCTCGTTTCGTATTCAAACATAATGGATTTCGTAGTACTCTTTTATCCGGTAATCTTCAAATCACAGCACTACACATTATTTATGATGTAAATATTCATTCACCGAAACAAACACGTGCGAGCGCTCAGGTCGTTAGTCAACTATTATTCCCTTTGATATAGTTTTTCAATAATTCGAAAAGTTATGGTGTTGTAATGTTTTTCTTTGCTTACTACGATATGATAAAATAATTATTTTTTGGCTTTTTTACACTGTAAGTTCATTTTTTTTATATTAAAATTACTTTTTTTATATTATTCAAATTAATTAGTTTTAATTCGCACCAAATTTTATATATACTTTGTCCTTTATCACTTTATATATAGCAAATAATGAGTATAGTATTCTACCTTTTTCTTTAGTATTTTGGTAGTTTCTACAAAAGTTGACATTACTGTTGCCCGATGTCAGCTTAAACTCATTATCTCAATTCCCAGTTTTGAATTCTGTTTTCATTTAATTCGAAAACAGAATCTGGTTCTATTTTAATGTGTTGAACAACAATACATTTTTGTTATTGGTAGTGATGACTCAAAAATTAATTTTTGATATAAATTTTGACATAGATCACACGGATGATACTGAAAATTTACTGAAATATGGGTTCATATCACTGCATATATTCAATTTCTAACTATCTTATATATGGAAGCAAATAATGAAAATAGTTTTCTGCCTTCTTCTTTAGTATTTTAGTATGTTTATATAAAAGTTGACATTACTCATGCCCGATTGTCATTTAGTGATAAGTTTAAACTCATTTTCTTAATTTCGAGTTAATTTAATTTTAATTCAAAATCTGGTTCTATTTCAATAGAATAATCTTCATCGTTTGTGTTACAAGGTGTATAGTTATAATGACTCAAAAATTAATTTTTGATATAAACTGTTACATAAATCAGGCGATGATACTTTAAATTTTCCGAAATATGAGTCAATTGTTGATACTAACAAAATATTTTAATAATTTTTTAAAAAATATCGCAAGTTTTCCACTGCATTTATTCAATTCCAGACTATTTTATATATAAAAGTGAACATTTTTGCCACCTGATGTCAACTGAGGAATTCACGATGTTTTGCAATTTTTAATTAAAATGTCGTCTATGTTGAAACACGATCCAAGGTATGATAACTGTTGGTGCATGGCATCGTGCCTTAAGGCAAATTGCTGCAACTTTCGTACCATAACTTAAAACTTTTTGAAAACTTTGAAAAAAAAAGTTTTTGGAAAATATTGAAATTTTTGAAAAAAAATTGTTTTTTTTAACAAATTTGTTTTTTTTTTTTTTGAATAATTAGAATTTTTTCAAAGCAATCGTGCTGCTTCTTAGAGACGAAATATCAAAGCGCATAAGCGCCGCGTTGCCAGTCTATCGTTTGCACATAATAGATCTTGGTACGAAACCCATAAAAATATGGAATAAATTTGTACTTTGATCATTCAATGCGCATATGTCTAATGATCATTTTTGACCGCCAAATGGCATTTTTTTTACTGTTTTCATTGGATTTTCAAAACCGCTGGACCTGCCTTCCAAAAAATTTAATAAGTTCTATATTTTGTTACTAAAAGTAGAATGTTTTTGAATCATTCAAATCGTTCACTCCGTTCCCTCAAAAACTGAATTACAATTTTTGGCACTTTTTGCCCAGTATCTTTTAAACCAGCTGGATCTGCCTTGTTCAAAAACCAATAAGCACGTCTCTCGATCGATTAGAATTGAATGTTGTTTAATAATTCAAATCATTAAAAATTTGTTACAGTTCAGATAAAAAAATATTATTATGAATTATAGCAGGAAATGTGTTGCATGTGCAGAAATTTATTTGTAATCACTAAATATAATTGCCCAATGAGACTAATATTAAACTATTGATGTGCATCAAGAGTGAAAACTAAGCATAACATTTGCTTGTGATGTCAAGATTACTTTAATATTGTACTTAATAAATATCAATTTGCAATGACTGGTTTGTAACAAAAGCTCTATGCTTAATTATAATGGAATAAAACGACATAATTCATATGTAGCTAACTTGGCACTTTTTTCTTATACCTATTTCATGTTGAAACTTGTAGTAAAACAAAGCAGGCTTAATCGAGATTATGCCTCATATTTTTACACATCTGAATAATTTCCAACCGCCGCCCTATGGTAGTTTCAATTTAGTTTCACGAACCTAGTTATTAAAATGTGTCCAGTCCAGTCCAGTTCAGTCCAGTCGAGTCCGGCCGGAACACTTTGAATATTTTTGTGTTGACCTAGTTAGATTGTCCATGTGTTTAATTGTTTTCCCTAAACGACATCGTCGATCGCGCATTTACGTGCAGAGGACGCCTTCGCTCGCAAAACTTATTCCGAATACTTCTCGACTTTAACTTCTGCTTCACATTTGCTCACGCGATCGTTATGGCCCTTTTGGATACTTATCGCTAAATATGTTCCATTAACTTATCGCATGATAAAAAATCAATATTTATTTTCGGTCAGATTATGTCTTTGTCTTTATCGCAATGTAGCCAAATATATTTGTACACGGCGAATCGTTTGCTTTAGCTTGAAATGGATGTGCTTAAGATTATTTCAGGTAAACCGTATGTACAACGTAGGCTTATGTTATTTTATTAATGACTCTTAAAGGTAATTAGTATTTTACCTTTTAAACTTCGCTAACATAGTATTGTTCAGGGGAGCTAGGGGCTTAATGTAACAGGGATAACTAGTAACAGGCGTTTTTCAATAGGATCTTAAACGACATTGAATTTTTAACTTCCCGTAGGGCAAATTATAGTAATCATGAAGAACTGATCATGAAGGTTTAGCGGTTTCTGAAATCTAGTATAAAAAGTAATAAAAAAACGCCAATTTGGCGGTCAAAAATGATCATTAGACATATGCACATCAAATTATCAGATATTTTATAGAGATTTTAATAATGTATATCATTTTTGTTTACATTCCTATGGATTCCGTACCAATGTTTATCCGTTAGACTGCGACGCGGCGCTTACGCGCTTCGATTCTTCGTCTCTATGCAGTTAAAGCAGTACGATTGCTTTGAAAAAAAGTTCAGAATTTCCAAAATATTTCAAAATAAATTATTCTTCAAAAAGTCTTTTTTTTCAAGAAAAAGTATTTTTTTGTCAAAAAATTTATAATTTCTCCAAAACCTAATTTTTTCAGAGTATTTTTTTTTCACAAATGTTAATCTTTTTAAAAAATAATAATTTTTGGTACGGGAAGTTCCAGCAATTTGCCTTAAGGCACGATGCCATGCGCTCCACTAGTTTTTTTTCTTTATTGGACATGCATATTACTTGGGGAGTACTAGTTGTATCAAAATAAATGCAATAAAAATAATACAATTTTATAAGCTATTATGATCAGAATAAATTAAAATTAATATAATAAATATATTAAAATCACTTCCAACGATCCTTCGATCGATTCTTGGCAATTAAAAATATCAGAATGTATAAAAATTTCAATTGTAATGTGTATGTAAAAAATGATATCAGAATGTATAGAATTTGAATTAGAATGGTAGAATGTATAGAATTAAAATGGAATAAAATAGCAGAAGATGTAAGAAGATGAAAGGAATAGATAATAAAAAGAAGAAAAAGAAAGAATGGAAATAAGTTGAAAAAATATAAGGAAGAATAGGATTTATATGAAGAAGACAAGATAAAAATTATATAGTATAAGAAGAATAGGATTTATGTAAAAAAAAGATAGTATGAAAACTAAAGATTGCCGAAGATTTGTAGTAGTAAGAAAATAATTAAGAAATGTTGTAGGTGGCTAGTAATGCTAGTAAGCAATATTTGTTATTGTTATATCTGGTACTGGTTTTAGGTACTCATTTGGTTGATCCTCATTTTTTTATATATTAGTATTGCCTCTGTTTTTCAATACTTCATCTACGTAAGAAGGTAACTTCAGGTACTATCGTACTAGTACAACTATCAAGTGCTGTAAAATTTGTGACGTATCGGATACGATTAATCAAAATTTAAATTATTTTCCTAGATATAACTGGTTGACCACGATAATGCTCTTCTGTTTCATTTCTCCGCAAAACTTTAAAAGCATTTTTTTCCAAACTGTCTTTTCCGATATATCGAATACTAATTGTTTTGTCATACCCTAGAAGAAAATTAAATTAAGGAGAATTAATTATTTAATTTTAGTGAATATATTTGGGGAGTAGGATTAAAAATAAATTCCCATGCGGGAAATCGAACCCCGGCCTCCTGGGTGAGAGCCAGGTATCCTAACCACTAGACAACATGGGATATAACAAAAATTCATTGTTTCGCCATAGCCTAGAAGAAAATTAAATTAATTAGAATTAATTATTTAATTTTAGTGAATATATTTGGAAAGTAGGATTAAAAATAAATTCCCATGCGGGGAATCGAACCCCGGCCTCCTGGGTGAGAGCCAGGTATCCTAACCACTAGACAACATGGGACATGGCAAAAGTTCATTGTTTTGGCATAGCCTAGAAAAAAATTAAATTAATTAGAATTAATTATTTAATTTTAGTGAATATATTTAGAAAGTAGGATTAAAAATAAATTCCCATGCGGGGAATCGAACCCCGGCCAACTGGGTGAGTCACCAAATATGGTGAACAATTTTTACTGAAAATATCGTTTGCTTTTTCTTTACAAGCCTTTCAAACATTGCATAAAATTTATACCTTTAGACCAAAATTAGTCTATTACCTGCATATTTCGAGAAAATTGTGAAAACCTAATGTGAGAATGAATGACCATTTACACCTAGTTAACTTCCCGAAGGAAAAGTTTATGTTTTCATCAAAAAATCCTATTCGCTAATTCTATGTTTTCTCAACGTTTCAAGCCATTCTGAATCGAATGAAGCCAAATTTGGAAAATGTATATGTGTGTGTGTATGTGCGTGTGGACGAATAGATTTTTTGCCATACATCGACGTTTTCTCAAAAACTGCTGGACCGATTTCAAAAATTTAAAAGCCATTCGATTTATCTCAATAAGGACTAGCGTTTATCAATTTTACGCGAAGATTAGCCAAGCAGTTAAAAAAAAATTTCGACGATTTTTATTATTATTTTTGTGATGGTAGATATAATTGTCTTCTAGATCATACTAAAATATTACGGCCCTACGACAACTCGTTTAGCTTTAAAAATTCGTCAAAGTTTGGTATCGTTTTTTGGCATTTGTTAAAATTAGACCTTTCGTCGACGTTTTCTGAAAAACGCCTGAACCGATTTCAGAAATTTAAAAGCCACTAGATGTATCTCGATGACGACTATCGTTTGTCAGTTTTGTGCGACGATCTGCCAAGCCTTTTTTTGTCATTTGGATAAAAGTGTTAAACTTTTCGTCCAAATTTAAGCTCATACTACCGAATCGATAATAAAAAATCAAAAACTGTTCGAAAGATATTAGTTGGGAATGATACTAATTAGTTTTAGGTGAAAATCTACCGAGCCGTTTTCTTGTAATTAACTGTTGAAAAAAAATTTAAGCCGATTATTATGAAACTTTTTTTGGCGATTATATATCATGATCTTATAGAACTTACAAAAATATTACAGCCTAACAAGTAGTTTAATTTTAAAAATTCATCAAAGTTTGAGAAAATGAGTAGTTTTTTTACGTTTGTTAAAATCAAAATTAGATATTTACTTAGTATAACGATAGAGTAGTCGGTTTTAAAATTGATTTTTAGAAAATACTTTGAGTTAACGTGATCGTTCGTTCTTAATTTGTGTAATAAATCTACTCGGAATACTTATAATCACTCATAATTTTTTTTTTTATTATTGATTAAGTCGATTATTTACACATATCGGGCAGTTCATGTAACTTGCCTCAAGGCAAAATACCAATACCAACTAGTTTTTCTAATATTGAGTTATTCAATACTTCTATGCACTGTAAAAATTTTAATAAAACTTACACAAAATAAGCATATCGTTAGTCCATAATAAATAGTGCTATTTGTTACTTCAGAATAATTGGTCATGTAAAACAATTTTACGCTGATGGTAGATAATTTATTCAAGACACTTGGTTCTAATATGACAATGTAAAAACATCAATACATGCATAACATGTTTATCCGTTAATTATTTTCGCGTTGTTACTTCAGAGGCGAAAACGACTGGCGTCTGTTTAGCCTTGTATCAAGTTAAATCACTTATCATATTTCTGATCGTCTAAATCCTCACACAAGCGTTTTCCCATTGAATTAAGTGTTTCGTTTTGCGTCTTTGTACCGTCGGCGGCGTCGGCAGTAATCAAATTACCTCACTAAGAGGATGTGTTCGAGTGCGTTGCGGCAGTCAAGGGAACTCGACTTCGTGGAAACGTCCTGCGATCTGTGCAAACTCCGACTGGGAAAGATCGGAACCCTTCAGCTCTACAAGACTTCATTACACTTAAATACACATCAAATATTGTTGACTGGATGTGTTATTACAGGATTAGGGTGATTGATACATTTTGAAAATTTGTTATGACGCCAATGGAAAATTATTGTTAGGAGCCAAGGAATAAAAAGTGTTTTAAGTGCGGAAAATTAATTATTTTCACTAAATAAAATTAGGTATGTTAGTAATAAATCATTATTAAACAATGTAAAAGAAATCAATAACTAGTAGTGCATGGCATCGTGCCTTAAGTCAAATTGCTGGAACTTCCCGCACCGTAATTAAAAATCTTGGTACGAAACCCAAAAAATACACAAAATGTGTACACATTATGAAAATCTCTATAAAATATCTGATAATTTGCTGTGCATAAGTCCAATAAACATATTTGACCGCCAAATGGACCGTTTTTTTTAACTTATTTTTATTGAAAGTTTATACCCGCTGGACTTGCCTTCCCAAAAACTTAATCAGCCATTTATCTTAAAATGTTTTTTGAATTATTATAATCGGACGCTCCGTTCTCTTAAAAACTGAGGTACCGTTTTTGGCACTTTTTGCCCCATATCTTCGGAACGGCTGGACCTGCCTCCGTCAAAAACTAATCAGCACGTCTCCCTATCAATACAAATCGAATGTTTTTTGAATTATTCAAATTGCTTCATCCGTGTTCCCGAAATCGTGGACGAAAATTTGTATCCTCACACACACACAAACACACATCCATTTTTTCTAAGGTATGCTAAAATGTTCAATTTTAGTGTTAAGTTATGAGTTCAAATACAAATCATTTTTATATAGTTGAAATATATGTTGATATAGTGGAAAATAACGAAGATTTAATTTATTGATATTTAGAGTAAGCAATTTATATCGAGTATGTTTTACCATGCCATTTTTTGATAAACGATTTTGTAAGAAGATTTCATTGGATAAAAAATAAAATATACGTATTTCCATGTTGATAGCTTTATAATAATTAATATAAAAATACATAAGTTATCATTATAATCTGAAGCTCTTTATTAGATTTTACCCCATAGATTGGATAAAAAGGGACAGCCATCGGGCGAAAAGATGTAATGTCTTATTTTTAATATTAAAGGAAGAACTAATAGCTTAATTATTTAACTAATAATTAATAAGAACTAATAGCTTAATTATTTAACCAACGCAAAATCAAAATTTTATGGGCTATTTATTACAAATATTTCACCGTATATAATCTTGATCTGGTATTTTATCAGAAATGTTTATCAGCATAGTTAGAATAACTATTTATTTAATTTATCTCATGTAGAATTGCTTTTTTGAAGTTATTTTACTTTTTTATTTATTATTTCCTTATTGTTTACACCTTTGTCAGGGTAAAGTTTCGGTTGTTCCTTTTCACCTCACCAATATGAAAGTTGTTATAGAGGTTATATAAAAAAAGTGTTGAATCTAACTTAAATATAACAATACAGCTTATAAAACATATAAATAAATGTTATATTAAGGCCTCGTAAACTAAACAACGGTACTCATAACCAAAAAAAACTAACAACGAAAAAAAAAATTGATATGGATTTTTTCAAATTTGTTCTTTATCTCCTGATACAGATGTCGAAAAAATCAAGGTGATGGCTGGTTATACATTTTTTTCAATACTTTCAAGTATTAATGTTTAAAAACTCCTGTTATTGAGATTTCAGTGGTGGACCTATAATCAAAAGAATATATACAAGCCAGTATCAATCTTTAAAAAAATAATAAAATATTGGCCCTAAATTCGGTCCTTGTGGCACACCCAATCTAATCGTCAATTTGTTTGAAATGTTTTGTACAAAGTCATTTATATATGTTTTCTCCGATAAACATTTAGCCGTATACATAATATACAAATTATTTTCACTTGTATGTTCATTTTACTTTCTTTAATGAATCTAATTATATAGGAATCACAATTTAATAAACGACTTTATAGAGTAAAATTTTTCAACCCATTTGTCTTTTTGTCTCAAATAAGCTGCATTCTAGAATAGTGATTCTAGATTCGAATTCGAGTTTTTGATTTGGTAGTGAAATTTTTGTCTTGTCTTGTCGATAAACTGTCGAGTCTTGTGTTCAAGCTGCATTTTAGAATAATGTGTTCAATTGATCTTCCGTAATTTTTTAATGACAAGACATTGAGTTTACAGAGACAAGTAGAGTTCATATACCTGAAGTGATCTTTCTCGAGTACTGCACTTTTCTAATTCATCAAAAGAACTATTTCCAAATACGTTAGACTAATTGTATCACTAGACAGAACGATGGTCAATTAAGAGAGGAGCTATTATTTTATTTTGTGATTCGAATTCGAGTTTTCGATTCGGTTTTGAAACCTTTGTCTTATCGATAAACTGTCGAGTATTGTGTTAACCGTTTGAGAGGGCTTGCACCGAACTGCGTGACCACCGGCGGCCGAAGTCCACAGAACGCCGAACGTCGAACTTAATGACGCCTTCGGGAATTTTGTTCGTTGTGTAACATCATCTGGGAGACGGTACATCGGTCTCTGCGTGTTGGGAACACATTTCAAATACATAAGAGAAGTGACGTGCAAATTCGAAATGTTGTCTAATTGCTTTAAAGGAATTATTTGTATTAATTTTATTGGTGTATTTGGAATTCGATAAGTATTATTGAGAATTAACTATTCAAAAGCTGGGGGCGTAGCTCAGTGATAGCATACCCGACTAGCACATTAGAGATCTTAGGATGGAGTCCTGGCATCGGCCTCTCAATCTAGTAAATCATCTCTATTAAATTTAAAATTCAATAATTTCTGTCATTTCCTAGCCCTGACCTTAAATGACTATTGAGTTTTTTTGTATAATTAGCAATAATTTGCAAACATATTTACCCCCCCCCCCCCATTGCCTCTGGGTAATCTGCAAGCATAATTGCAATTTTAAAATGTTCTCAAATTACAGCTGTAATCTATAAACAAATTTAACAGTAAATTTAAATGAATACTCAACAGTCATTTAAGCTAATAAGGGCAGAAAACGACGGAACACCCATGTGTAGATTTTTAAAAGGTTATATAAGAAAAACATGTGAATCTAACTTTAAATTAACAATAGATCTTAAAATTACATAACGTAAATTTAAAAAAAAACTCAATTAAATAACGTATACTTAAAAAATATTCTCGGTCTCATAAACTAAACGACAGTGCTCACAACCAAAAAAACTAAGAATGAAAAAAAAAACACCTTCGTATGGATTTTTAAACTTTGCTGATTGTCTCCTGAATGCAACGTCGTAAGAGCCAGGATGATGACTGATTACTTATTTTTCCGCCTACTTTCAAATTTTGATGTTAAACAATTTTTAGCTTCACTTTTTATAAAGATATCAGTGGTGGATCTTTTTACCTGAGGACCTTTGAGCCCCACTCTACCCAATATAATATATAAATACATACAAGCTATGATATTAATCAAAAATATCATCGATTGACTGACAATATACGTTATTTCTAAAAATATTTCTTTTAAAAGCGTTGTCGTGTATCGGTTGGCCCTAAATTATAAGACTAGAGAAATCTAAATATATTTTTTAAATAAATCAATGTTTCTTTTAATGTTAAAGTTAACGACAATAGATTATTTGAATGTTCAGCAATCAATTACGGATGTTGATCATATACCTATACTAGAGCCAATTTGGTTTATAAAATTTTTTTTTTTTCGAAAAATGTAGGTCCACGACAATTGTCTATTAATAATTAAATTGTCTATTAATAATAATTTAATAAATAAAATGTTTATTATTAAAAAAATCAAGTACATCCACGCCAATACTTGTATGTATTAATGTATATAGTTTCATGTGTACATAGTCATCACATTTTTATTAAGTCAAATTGGCTTGATCCGTAAATATAAGTATTAAAAATAATTTCGATAAGCATTTTTTTAGATTTCAACATAATTTTCAACCAATCATATATAGATTATATATGTCAGTACGATCAATCCGTTTTCATGCGGGATATTATGATGAAGCTAATTCAATTATCAGATTTGCTTTTATCGTTTATAATTATTCATAGTATTAAATATGAAAGTTGAACGCTCTTAATCGGCAGATCACACAACAAATACTTCCAACGCGCGCGTACATATAATCGGTTTGCGTGTTCACCACCAGCCAAGCGGCTCGATCAATGAGTTCGCTAATGTAAAGCAAAATCACACGACACGTCCTTAAATATACACGTATATATACAAATATATATGGATAATATGATATATAATATTATATGCATTATATAATTATATAAATACTGCTTGGCTCGCATGAAAAAAGCTGCCGAGATCGAATCCTGGTTCTTTACATGAAAAATTGATACTGAACATGATAAGCCAATTTATCAAACATAATTATCTTTATCAAAGAGATATGTAAGAGTTTAATGCAATAGAATAAGATAGTTAATTTAATGTATGATGTATGTTAAAATCAGTATTTTGCTCAATGAATGTGTAGTACATCGAATAGTGTAGGTTATATAAGAATAACTGTTGAATTTATCTTAAAATTAATAATATATATATATATATATATATATATAACTTATATAATATAACATATATATATATAACAATTAAATAACGTATACTTAGTAACAATAAATAACGTATACTTAGAATTTATATTAGGGTCTCGTAACCTAACCAATAATGCTCACAACCCAAGAAACTGAATGAAAGAAAATACTTTTGTGTGGCCACTTTATATAAGCAATAAAGCTTTCGAAATTAGCAGATTCTTTTATATAAATAAAGCCGAATTTTTTTTGTAAAGTTATTATTGAAGTAAAACTTTTTTAGGCGCGACTAGGGTGTAAATCTGTACAAATGCAACGGAAGTCCGTTACGCCCGAACTGTTGGTCATTTGCTCTCGATGAGATCATTTCTATATGGGTCGATTGTGATTAGCCGTCGTGTATGTAAATAGAGATCTGTCGCTGTATGCGTACCGATATCAACGTCGTGTGCGTACCGATATCGACAAGGAAATCGGCATAGAAAATTAACATTTTAAAGTTATATCGTTGTACAAATCTTGATTTAATGAAACATGACTGAATCAGAAGAATATTTTACGCCGTTCTTTAAAAAAAATAAAACAATTAAACATTGATTAGAAATTATTTCTATATTATTCGTAGTTTTTATAAATCTTTGAAGTTATTAAAATGGAAAATA
The DNA here is from genome assembly GCF_003426905.1 of Ctenocephalides felis. Lineage (NCBI taxonomy): Eukaryota > Metazoa > Arthropoda > Insecta > Siphonaptera > Pulicidae > Ctenocephalides > Ctenocephalides felis. Next base: position 139,022,336 of record NW_020538040.1, read on the forward strand.
TTTTTTAGTCAAGACAGATATTACAGCTGTTCAAAGAATGAAATTATATCGCCAGCGAAACAGTAAAAAAAATACAAACAGTCAATGAATGTATGTTAATTTCAATTACATGAAGTTCTTCAAACACAATTACATGATGAGTGAAGTTGCGAAAACAATATTTGTTGAGGCGTTGTTAACATAATTCACTGTATGAACGAATATTATAGAATATATTAATCAGCATTTACTTCATTTCTCTGATAAAGATTCATTTCAAAATGCTAATTACAATGACAACAGATCATGTCATATTTAAAGTATGACTTTAATTGCATTATTGTTTTTAAATATTATACATAAACGAATATTATAGAATATATTAATCAGCATTTACTTCATTTCTCTGATAAAGATTCATTTCAAAATGCTAATTACAATGACAAACAGATCATGTCATATTTAAAGTATGACTTTAATTGCATTATTGTTTTTAAATATTATACATATTTTTAATGCTATTATAAATATATAATTTATAATTTATCATTATATAAATGTGTATAATGGTTGACACTAATAAATGTGTGCATCACGAGTGTTACCATATAACTAATAAACATTATTCAAAATTGTTATATGATGTATTTAATTTTACTTCCCATCTTGTACAGTAGCGAATGAATTTTGCTTTTCCTTTATCTATTGTAATTTGTCTCAGTTAAGTTAGATTTTTCTTTCTCTCTGTTTAATCTTCGCCCGAAAAAACATGCCGCAACCGTACCCACAAAAATTGTCACAATCGTGACAAGCTTTTACTTTGACTCTTTAAAAGCGCTGACTGAATTCAGTAATGGAAACTTGTTCTAACAATTATACTTCATATTTTTAGAGCATATCTTTAAATTATTATAATTTAACTTTTTAATTGGCTTTCTATACCGAATCCTGACACAAAACAGTAGGGGAGACTGGCCTCTACCAAAGAAATTCAGAAATTCTAATTGCAATGCAGAATTACTTAAAAAATATAAACAGAAAGAAATAGATGAACTTAAAAAAATATACGTATACCAGTACTAAAGAAATAGTACAATTTGTTAAATCTAAACACTAATATAGTAACACAGTGATTCAAATGTACAAACAGTATAAAGCCAATACGGTGATTGCATGAACATATAATAAGTATTAAATGAATATAGATTGTTTTAATAAAAAAGACAGTAATAGAGCAATTATAGAAAAAATGTAAACAGTACTAAAGGTGGCGAGAGTTTTATCCATGTATCTCGTATTGTCCGTCGCGTTTATCTCCGGCAGTTTTAGTCGTAGCCGAGTGCGACTAATTAGTCCGGCATTAGTACGCAATTAACATCGCCGTGCACATCGGACACATGCGATTACTGGAATCAGCAAAGCGTTAGTGTTACAAGCATCCCTAAAACACACACGGAATCGACACAAAGATATTGAATTGACCAAAGCAAATGTCAATACCGATTACAAAAACTTACTGAAAGTAATTAGTCTAAAAAATACCTGAATTGAAAGATTGTTGCTAATTAAAAATAACAAGAAGCATACATATTTTAGTAAAAAAAAATATATTTTCAATATCAAATATTAGTTAGCTGGTTTATCAAAGTATTTTTTTTTGTTTTTGCATTTATATGTACATAGTTAAAGCATGACCTTCTCCTTCATTAGTATTTATAATAAACAAACAAATTATATTAAACTAAATTATTTGTGCGCCAGTTTTTTTACTTGATCTTATAATACCGAATGATTTTTATCCCACCCTTGATAGATAAGTACATATTTTAGTAAAAAAAAATAATTTTCAATATCAAATATTAGTTAGCTGGTTTATCAAAGTATTTTTTTTGTTTTTTGCATTTATATGTACTAGAAAGATGGCAAACAGGTTCAGTGTCGTATTTTTGTTTTAAAAGGATTGTACAAAATAATAGCTATATTATTCAACTAATGCAAAATATAAATTTCATGAGTGCATTTTTTTACAGAGATAACACTGTATCTAACCTTAATCTGGCTTTTTTGCTGATATATTTATCAGCAAGGTTGGAATAACTATTTATCTAATCTATTGCTTGTAAAATTGCTTATTTCAATCTTTAATTTTCTTTTTATATTCACTATTTTTTGTTGTTTAATTTTTTGTCAGGGTAAAGGTTAATTTGTTCCCCACCCACGTGTAGACTTTACAGAGGTTATGTGAAAAATCTGTTGGATCTAACTTAAACTAATAATACATCTTATAAATCAAATAAATAACGTATACCTAAAGATTTTATTAAGCTCTTGTATACTAAATAAAAGTGCTTACAGCCAAATAACTAACAACAAAATAAAATACTTTTGTTATGAATTTTTAAACATTGCCGTTTATTTCTCGATAGCAACGTCGCAAGAATCAAGTTAATAGCTGGTTATACACATTTTTCCTCAAATTTCAAATATTATTGTTAAAAAAATTCTAATTTTGCTTGTTTTTTGAGATATCGAAAGTGGACCTTTTAAGCCCCGCTCTATTCTACCTACTACTAACTTTATATATTAAAAGTTCACTCAATATTAAATTTCCCGTTAATATTAGTAGGGATATATAATTGTTTTATTATCTCCATATTTTGTTAAGCAATCAGATTTGTATGAACTATAATTGTTGTATACAAAAGAAGAACTCCAATCTAATTTTCTCGAAAATAACTATAAAAAATAATAAAGTTTATGTTGAAATTATGTTCATTGGCTAATTTTGTTTAGTCTTGTGACAAACCTATTGTTGGCTTTGTATGTGAACACTTTGTTTTTATAATTTCCATCTAAATTTTTTAACGTTAATTATACTGTCTTCATATTAAGATCATTGAATGATTTAATTTGTTACTTGCTATTGTTAATTAAGTTATAAATTAAACATTATAAATTAAACATTGGTCTGAACTCTTTGATTAAAAATTGCAACCCCGGATCTCAGTTTCATACATCCAAATGTGTTGGAAAATGTAATTTGTACATTAATAGTTTATTTTCCTATCTAGAATTTAAATCATTTGCCTAGTCTTTTTTCCTTTTTTGAGAATAATTTGTTTGCTTAAATTTTCTATACTCTTTTAAGTAAGTCTGTCATATAAGTGGAGACCATATTTCACTGACTTATGTTCAGGAATTTGCATCTTATTTATATAAATTGTAGGGCTACTATTTTGCAAGCCATTATTCAGGCATACTGAAATATTCTTTCATTAGATTATTAACTAATTCTACACTATAATTGTTAATTAGGATGACAGTGTATTATCAGTAAATGCAGCCAATGTAGAGTTTTCAAATGTCGGGATTGTTATGTGAACAAGTTATGAGCAGCCATCCGAAGCAAATATTTAGACAAACCAATCATTTTACACAAAATATTGAAATTTCAATGAATGTTTAATATTATTCTTCTATTTATTTGAAACTTTATTACTATTTTTAGCGTAACAAATTACACCGTTAATTATTAATATAGAAATATTGTGCAAAAATATTCGTTCATTATGAATAACCCGTAATCTACAATATACTAAGACTTTCTATTTTAAAACTGCAAATCCAACTATTGAGAATCAATATAATAATATCAATTACAATGCTTTTAATTGCTGCTGATATTACGTTAATCCAATAACTTCACCGATATTAATTGATTATGGATTCAATTCCATGAAACAATTCAGTAGTAAATATTTTCCGTCGTTCTATTATTAACCCCGCAGTGCACCGAGTTTCATGCGCTTAATTTAATCTTTAGTATTTGCAATACAACGTTGTCAGTGGCAGGTTTATGTAAATATTGCCTTCCTCTCCATGCGACATTTATTGTATGCCAGGTAGAAGGATAGAGTTAATTAATTGCAATATATGACGGTCAGCCCTAATAATACCTGTGACATTTTAATATCATGGACATGGTACTTGTTTTAGATTGTCCTCAACGGTATTCACGCATTTGGGGAATTTTAGAGCTGCAGGAACAGATTTTGTTTAAATAAATTATAAAATACACACAAAACACACACACATATACATATATATATATATATATATATATATATATATATTTAAATTTCTGAACTAGAAGCCATCTTTTTTTTAAAAAATAATTAACTTTTTAACTTCCTGTCAGGTAAGTTATTAATACAATTTTTTGTCCACGTTTTCCGACGCATAGATCCACCGATTTGAATGCTTAAAAAAATATGCAACTCTTTTTGATAGGCAGATGTGCTGTTTAGTTTTTGGCAAAAGCAGGTCTAACAATTTTTCAATTCCAACACTCAAGAAATATCAAAACGCACCAAAAACTATATTAGAAAATACCTCAAATAATACGTCTTCAATTATCTATGTAGTTTTTAAAAATGAAAATATATTATAAAGATTTTTTGTTTTGTTCGTGTGTATGTTTATCATTTGTAATCTTATTAGTTTATCTGTTTATAATCTGAAATCTTAATGTCAATATTAACGATAATTTTATGATGAACTTTTAAAATAAAAAATTTGGTTCTTACATTTATTGTATTTGGAATCGTTTTTATAAAAACTTATCCTGCAAATAATTTCATTTCAATGTTATCCCTTTAATTTAAAATTATTGGTCAAAAATCATGAATAATTAACTAATGGCAAGTTCATGTTCTCTTTTTAGCTTTTCTTAATTTTTGTTCTGTTTGTACAATGTACGATGCAGAACAATTTTTACAATTTTGTGCATCGTGTCATATTTCTCGATGTTAATTACATATGATAAACATACATATATATATATATATATATATATATATATATATATATATATATTTGAAAATTCGTAAACTAATATAATGAGCGATTGATATATAACAAATTTTATAGCTTTTTAACTAAGGGCCGAGCACAGAATATAATATTCACAGCCTACTATTAACACTCAAATTATAATTGAATTTTTATAAATTCATTACCATATCAACATTTCATAAACCAGTAATTCTGTGAGATGTTCTTTGTAATGAAATATCTGGGTCGCGAACCCCAAAAGCATATCAGAGGGCTAAAACGCTCAAGGCATTATTTATACTGAGCACTAAAGCCTGTTACCTGGATAACAAACCCCTTCTTATAGAGATCCATCACAGTTTTTAGATTAGGCGGTAAACACACTGGCATACATTTGGATGAAGTCTTCCACGGAAAGATCCTACAAGAGGATTTACAAATTGCTTACATACGTACTTGCATGTAAAATGCTGAGTTTAAAATTTATATATATATATATATATATATATATATATGTATATATATATATATATATATAATATGTGTGTGCATATTTGTCTGTTTGTTTGTTAATTTGGGAAATGCTATCAAGTAAGGAAAATCAATTATGAATTAGAGACACATGTTTTCCAAGACCATCATTCATTAGAATAAACTAGTTCTTTCTGTCAATAACCTCACTCCTTTCTAGAAATTATATATATATATATATATATATATATTAGGGTGGTCCTTAAAATGGTCATTTTCGAATTTCCTTGCTCCCAGGGGCTCAAATGGTTCCAAATAGATAAAAAACAATTCTCTGAAAATTTTAGCTCTTAATATTAACGTTTAGATAGAGCGCAATTCAATCAAAGTTTTGTATGGAAATAGCATGGGAAAATTTTCAAAAATTTTAAAAATGTTTTTTAAATATAATTTAGCGAACAAATGAATGAATAAAACTCATTCATTTGTCGCTAAGTTATACCTAAAACATTTTTTTTTAATTTTCAAAAAATTTTCCATGCTCTTTCCATACAAACTTTGATTGAATTGCGCTCTATCTAAACGTTAATATTAAGAGCTAAAACTTTCAGAGAATTGTTTTTTATCTATTTGGAACCATTTGAGCCCCTGGGAGCAAGGAAATTCGAAAATGACCATTTTAAGGACCACCCTAATATATATATATATATAAATGTAATATAATATAATGATTTAAATAAAATCACTCGCGTTCCTTGCATTTTATATGCATAACTTAATTTGGAACATTCATGGTTTGCAATTACGTTGAACTTTGAAGTCACGAAACAAATATCACAATTACGTTTAAATATATATGCTTCTAGTAGAAATAATTTTTATTTAAAAATATATTAAGTTAGAGTTAAGTAACATTATCAATAATATTAATTTTTATTGTTCTAGTTATATTACTTTTATACTTACTGTTCTGTCAATCTGTTCTACGCTTTTATGGTCATTTATCACATCACATTAAAAGAAATTGGTACAATATAAATGATAATATTGTATTAACTTTGTGAGTTTATTGCTTGATTACTCATCATTGGGTACAGGATTAGTTTAAAATTGTCAACGACTAGTTTTAACACAACGATTTTGTGTCACTAATATGTTACGTTACTTCAATAAAATCTATTAAGTATAATTTATTGTACGTTTATCTACCTATTAAGTACAATTATTGACAATACATGCAAACAATTTACACTTATTACGAATTCACAAACCAGTCACACTAGTTTATTTAATAATATTATTCTTCAATGAATGAATTTTCAATCTTTAGCTTAGCTATATTCTTGTTCAATGGGTACCATATAAAAGTACAAGGCGTCTCCACCGTTCTTGTGTTAATAGATCAACATACATATCAAAGTGAATAATTCCTTTCCGACATTTTTGCAATATATTATCACAATTGGAAAATGAATAAGAGAACAATAAAAAATTATACGGACTAAAAACGACAAACTTAGGGTTGTCTTAAAAAAACCATTAGCAGTGGATCGCAGTAGCTCATATAACTTTTAGTTTTGAATGCTGTTTAAACAAACAAACTTGTATTTGTTTTCATTTATTTATTATTAATTTGAATGTTTTAAAACAATATGAATTGAATAATGATAACATTATCATAAGAAAAAACAAGCGCTTAAGCACTTAAGTAAATGCTGAAAATGCATTCGTGTTTTGCAAAGAGTCGGATTACAGGACAATCCTTGCCACTAAAACGATAACATCATAATAAAAAGATATTGATTTGAATTTGGCATTAAAATTTCTTACATTATTCGATTTTGGTTTCGTTAATTTCCGATTGGCTTAGGTTTTGCAAACTCACGTATTATAACAATACGCAATTAGAAGGCAGCGCGCACGCAACGCACGAATTGTGCGCACACATGGAAACGTTTACAGCTAATGCAAGTAATTAATCAAATTTCAACATACCGCAGTTACTCGGAGAGAGCTGTTATATGGCACGAAAATCGTGCACGACTTGTGAATGCTCAACAGTACTTTTTTCCTGATTATTTATAATGTGCAAATTCTGCATACTTAGTCGAACTTTCATTATCTCGTTATGTATAAAAATATAGGAGTGCGTGAGCTGAGTTAAAATAAAAGAAAGTCTTTCAGCTAAGTTAAGCTCTAACTAGTTTATGCATCAGTATTTAAACCACAGTGGGCACTATTCAACTATTTCATCAACTATATATTATATATTTTCAAAATTGATATTAATATTGCATGGAATTAGGTTGTGTGAAGCACAACGCTCCTTTCCTTATATAAATTGTTAGGAAAAACTGTCAAAACGATATGTATTTTAAACGCAGTCAGGCGTTTTGAATATAAAACCTGACCTGGAAAACGCACGAATGTTGAATAAGAATGTTATCATAATTGCATATTTACGATGTGCATAACACATACGTGAAATTAGGTTTTATGTATATTTTAGCACTAAGAAAAGAGCGCAGCAAAGCGTTGTTAATAACAATGCTACTTTCTTTTTTACCGGAGCATTGGCCCTATAATCTCAAACATCATAATATTTTTTAAATGTTTTTTTCACTATAATTATAATAATGTCATTGTCTGATTGGTATGCAGTATTTGATTAAATTTGTATTATTTTTTTTATTTTTGTACTTGTGATTGTACATTTTGAGCTGACTGATAAGGTGCATATAGTTCGAAAAACGTAAAATTTTAAATAAATTTTATATTTTATTTCGACACATGGGGTGTTAATTAATTCTAATATATACATATGTATAAGATATGACTAAAAGTTACGTATTTTCTTCCTGAACATCTGTTGTGGTTTCTTTAATTTTTCATCACTTTTGAACATTTTGTTTTCTGTCGAACAGACTATATGAAATATAGAATTACATTACATAACTACAAATTTGGTAAATTATTTAATTATTATCACACTACTTGCATATTTTTTTTATACAAACGTTACATTTACTCATAATGGCTCGGTTTCCTGTTAAATCACTTAGCAATTGTAAGAACTACAATACAATATAAATTATATAAACAGAATCAGCTTCTCTTTACTTAAACGAATAACCAAATAACTGTCTTCTTTACAGATTTGATAAACGTGATACCTTACGTGAACTGACGACAGGAAAAGCGTCAAATATTTATAAAAAAAATCTATGTGTATATATATATATATATATATATATATATATAATTCGTAGGTCGTGAGAAAACAATTTACAATTCTATACTTTATAAGATCGACCCTTATTTCAACTGACTCTCTCGCTGATTAAACATTTATTACAACTTGAAGCCAACGCCGCGCTCTTCCGTTTATGTATATAGGACGATCTGTGTTCGAATATAAAACGATTAATATTTTAAACAATTCAGAAATATACCTTCTCTTTGTTTTAGTCAGAGTTGAGTACAGAGATTCTAGACTGTCAGACCGCAATTCTAGATTTGGCTTTTTTTTAGAACTGATAGTGTTTTCGAACATTTTATGTAGAATAAATTCAATAATTACAGTACTATTTAAAAAATTAAGCTTTGCTTAATGATGATGGTGTTAACAAGACGAAAACATTTAAAAATAAAAACTTTAAAATTTAAATATTTTTAATAAAATTTTAATGTTTATTCCAATGTTCCTCAGGTCGAATTTTAGTTTGTACAATTTTGTATCAAAATTATGTTCGAAATTCGAGCACAAAAATCAAGAATCCAAATAAAAATTTATTTTTAATTCATAAAACTTACTGTTTAACTTTCCAAATGAGAAGTTTGTTTTCATAAAAAATCCGATTCGCTAATTTTATGTTTTCTCGACGTTACAAGCCATTCTGAATCGAATGAGACCAAATTTGAAAAAAGTATGCGTGTGTGTATGTGCGTGTGCGTGAACATGTTTTTTGCCGCAATACGACGTTTTCTCAAGAACAGCTGAACCGATTTCAAAAAATCAAATCTCTATGAGGACTATCTTTTGTCAGTTTTGTGCGACGATCGGCCGAGCCGTTTCTTTGTAATTTGTGAAAAAGTGTTGAACTTTTTGTCGACATTTAACCTCATTCTACCGAATCGATTTCAAAAAATCAAAAACTGTTCGAATGATATTAGTTGCGAATGATACTGATTAGTTTTAGGTGAAAATCTAACGAGCCTTTTTCTTGTAATTAACTGTTGAAACAAAAATTTAAGCCAATTTTTATGGACTTTTTTTGGCGATATATATCATAGTCTTATAGAACTTACTGAAATACGGCCTTACGACAAGTAGTTTAAGTTTAAAAATTCATCAAATTTTGAGAAAATGAGTAGTTTTTTTGACGTTTGTTAAAATTAAAATTGGAAATACTTGGTATACCGATAGAATAATTGGTCTTAATGAACATACTAAACCATTAAAGTTCTACGGAAACTGGTTCAATTATGAAAATTGTTGATTTTTGAAAATTTGATTTTAGAAAATATTCCGAGTTAACGTGTTCGTTCGTTTTCAATAATGAGCAATAAATCCACTCGGAATACTTTTAATCACTCATAAATGATTGTATTTGTTATTGATTAAGTCGATTATTCACATATTTTGGGAAGTTCATGTAACTTGCCTCAAGGCAAAATACCAATACCAACTAGTTCCTTTTATAAGTCACTAATATCATCTCAGACTTATTATTTTTATCAACTAAATATAATAATGTATAGTAATATCCAGTTAAAATTTAAATTCTAAAACTACTTGTATTTGAAAATTGTTTGTACTGGCTTACATTTATATGAATCTTACTCGTGGTAAATAACTCAAACAATCATTCATAACTAATATAATAATTTACATATTTTTAATACATTTTAGACTAAAATGACTTATTATATTTAACAGAAGAATAAATAGAAAAGTATGACCAGCTTTCTATTAGCAAGAATTTGCCGTATAAAAATTTTAAGATCTAAAAAAATAAATTTTCAAAAACGTGATAAAGTTTGAGTATTTTGAATTGGTACTTTTAAAATCAGACACATGTATAAGCCTGATGATATTTACTAATATAGAGAACACTTGGCCTTGATTTGAAAATTCTAAAAAAACTGACAATTACAAAAATTGAATTAATTTTTTAGACATAGTTCATTGTCGACAAAAATTAGTTGTATTATTTTCGCGTAGATTTTGTATATAAGCTGTTTTATTAATTTCAATTTTCCAACAGTAATACAATGGTTGGTAGCTGCAACATGCCTCAAAGCTTAATGTTTTCCACAGCTTCTTTGTAATTGCTATTATATACATTTACGTATTTTTATACACTTGTATAAAATCATGACAAAATATTTTCTATGTTTTTTTTTTTAAATTTGTAAATATATAGTTTCAACTATAACCGCTGCTCTATATTGACTCTGGAACAATAATAAAATGTCGGATTTTCAATTCATACTATTAAGGTCGACAGAATAGCAGATTAGTCACGCTATACCGTAACTTTATATGTATCACAGGTAAATAGAAGCCGCGTGTATAATTTCCCAATACGTGTAGGTCAAAAGGTAATCGAAATGGAAGTATACATAATATATTGTTCCCAAAATAAACATAGCGATATGTGTAGAATACGAAGTAAATACTCTACAGAATCATTAAATACGTAAACATTCCAGTTCAACTTACGCTAATGTCTACAGATAGTCACGTGTAAGTTTCCAGAATGTATTTGTACTTGAAAACTTTTATCAATATTGTAATTGATTTTGTATAAACTTTTGTCTTGTTTGTATAGAAGCACTTTTATTATTAGAATCAATATTTTCCTAAAGTACGAAACCATTGTAGTTCGGTTTATAGATACTAGATTGCCAGTCTTGAACACTCACCGAATAATTCATTAATATAATTAGTACAGGTCATATAAGTTTATATAATTACTTTCTGTAATGTCATAGTATATGAATCATTTTAGTACACACGTAGAATATAATCTTAACAGAATAAAAAATAATGAATCAGAAATGCATTTTATTTAGCATTGTTGTAATTGATCTTGCTGATTTATATAATTTAAACTTAGTAAGCTAGTTATTTATGGTTCGAAATATTTTTAATCATATATTTTTTGTAAATCTGTATTTTATTAGGAAAGTGAAAAGCTATGTTTAATATAATTCTCAGTTAATTCCGAATTATAGAAATATGTTATTTTACTATTTTTCTAAACCCGATCGGCGGGGTAAAATAGGACACCCAGAAGTCAAACAAATCTAATGTCTCGTTTTTAATTTTAAAGGGATTTTACGAAATAATAGCTATAATATTTATCCAATTTAAAACATAAATTACATGGGACATGTTTTACAGAGACAACACTGTATATGGCCTTGATCTGTTATTTTGTCAAGAATATTTATCAGCATAGTTGGAATAACTATTAATTTAATTCATTTCTTGTGAAATTGATTTTTTAAATTTTTCATTTATTATTTTTTATTTTGTGCGTCTTTGCCATTGTAAAGGTTAAGTTGGTTCTTTTTAGCCCGCCCACATGCAACTAACTTAAAATTAACAATACATCTTATGAAACAATTAAATAACGCATACTTAAAAAAATATTGAAGTCTTGTCAAGCAACAGTGCTCACGAGCAAAAAAAAAAACTAACCCTGAAAGAAAATACTTTACTAGTTTACTAGTTACTTAAAAATTGTTTATTTTCAAAGTTTTAAATACATGTTATGTAACTATATAGCAACCCACATTTTAGTGTTTTTCTGCAATTAAAATTTACGCTTTCATAATGACATTCATCAAATAGTTTGATATTTTAGTAAATGTCAGTTACAATTAGTAATTTTATCCAGTGATAGGCTTCGTACATATGGGGTGAATAAACCTCAGTGCCACTAACATTAAGTTTAACCTATAAAATTTATATAAAAAAAAATTAAAAGTTAGGAACTTTTCTGTTAATTGATCAATTGAACATTTTATCATGCATTGCGCATAAACTTTATCAAGATTATTGAAAAATTTTCAATATGCACATACATATAACATAAATTTATATGTGCAGGATTTTTTTATTTCTTTAGCTACGTACAAAATTTTGTTTAATTTTTTCATATTCTTCACCATTCTTATTTATACATACTCTGTACTTGCTTATTTACAACTGAATCTACTTTTTTTTTCTTTTCTTCTTTTTTCTTTAAATCTTAACTTTTTCATTGCAAATCATGCTTTTTCTTCTTCTAAATTCATTAACTTCCAGTTGGGTAAGTTCAAAAAAATCGAAAATAAAAATTTCAAATCGAAAATAAATAATAACAAATTTGGTTTAGTATCTATGTGTTCCACACCAATGTTTATCCCTTTTGATATTTCATCTCTAAAACAGCCATTCAGCACGATTGCTGAAAAAAAGTTCAAAATTTTCCAAAAAATTCAGAATATAAAACCAAATTCTAATTTTTCAAAAAAGTCAATTTTTTCCGAAAATTTCTTAATTCTCAATAGTCTCATGTTTTTCAAAGTTTTAAAGTTTTTTTTAAAATAAAAAAAAATTTTGGTAAAGGAAGTTTTAGCCATTTGCCTTAAGGCACGATTTCATGCACTACTAGTTTTAATTCAAATTAAATGACAATTGTATGTCAGCAGAAGGACTCGAACTGAGTATCTCTAGCCTGTGAGTCGGGTATGCTGCTGACTGAGCTAATCTCCCAACATAGTTAGAAGTAATATCAATTTATTTTTCATCTATGCAGTAAATAGTAAAAACATTTTTGACAACTACTGGAATTATCAAAAAGATTTCTAAATAAAATATCTATGCAACTTTGCGCTTATCATTTTCCATGGGTCGTAGAATTTCCCGGTCGTGTCTGTTTGTTGCATTGCCCTTAGTACAAGAAAGACCTGAGCCGAGTCAGCATACGTGTGTGTCTATCGTCTCGTTTGTGAGTGTATATTTGAAATGCAAATTTTATTCCTTTACCGGAACGGTGATCCGAAATAACTTCAAATAACAGATCCTGGTATCGTATCCTATGGGGTTTTAAGATGTATTCGCGCCCCATTCCGGCATGCCCATGCACCCGTGAGACGACACTGCGAATGAGGATTAAATATTGACAGCTAATCTGTGGCTACCTCGGCTTTGGGGAATTGACTTCGGGACAGATCCGTCACAGTAATGCCTCAAACAGATTACTTACATCGAATATAGACTAGTAGGCTTTGATGCAATTAAAATTTACCATGGCTTCAAAACTGTATTTCATCTTTGTAACAACCATAAAATCGTTGTTACGAAAACTGTTATTTATGCTACATTGAATAAAATGGCTGCTGATGCCACTCTGATAATAACAATAATATTGTTATGTTCTTACAATTATTATCAATTATATAGATATAGATATTATCAATTCAATCTATTATTATGTTATATATTGTATTATATGTGTATGCAGAATCAAATGTTATTCTATGTCTACAGAGCTGATCTATAATAAAGAAAATATTATTGTTGGTCAAGATTTGACCAAGGCTTTTTCTATTTAACCTGGGACCCTTTGGGGTAGGAGATACAATGGTATGAGTATAAATACCTGTAACTTTATAATAATAAGAGAGACTAGCAAAAGTAACTAGAGAAGAAGGTTGTAGAGTGAAATTCAATATTGATATCATAAACTAAATAGTGTTTTTTTTTACATATCTTATGGTGATGGAATATTTATAATTTACAGTTTGCATGTCTAATTAATCACAGTGATCTTCACCAATTGTGATAACATTGAAATAATAGTAATTTATTATTCATGACCTTATTCTCTTGAACCAAATTATTTTTTTTCTGAACTTTTTTCTATTCAATAATATTTTTAAAAGAAGATTGTTTGTTTTGGAGAAGGTAAACTTCAAACTTTTTTAAAAAAGATTTTATAAATATAAGAAGAAACCAAAAGTTCCAGTTAGAAAGAATATTACATATGACACATAAACATATAAGCAATCGAAGAATCAGTTCTAGAAAACAAATTCAGATGAGATAGTAAAAAATTATTAATAATGCCTCGAGGTTTTATTATTTAATTGTTTAAAAAATGTCAAGAAAATTCATTTAGGAATTAAATCAAAAGTTAAAATGGAATTCTTCAATGTTTCAAAAAATTAAAAAAAATTGATTGTATAAAAAATTTGTTTCTGAGGAAAGGGACATTTCATATCCCTGAAACGTAGCAATCATTTCGTAAAATCCATTTAAAATTAAAAATGAGACATGGGATCTATTTGCCCCCTGGCTGTGCCATTTTACCCGGCCTATGGGGTAAAAAGAGACAGATGACAAATTTAAAAAAATAGTAAAAAAACGTACTTTTATAACTAAAAATTAACTGAAAATTTTACAAAATATAGTTAGATAGTTGCCTATTGGAAAAATGTTATGTGTTGTGATGTAATTTATTTGGTTTAGACAGTATAATTACCTGAAGTCAAATTGGATCTTTGTGCCCCGCCCTGTTTTACTTACTTAATTGCGAGTAATTAATATGTTCTGTAAGTTTTCAATAGCTTAATTCAATGCTTTATTTTATTCATATAATAGATGTTCTTCATAATAGGTCAATAAACTTAGCATTTTTCGATATAAGGTTATTTGTGCAGCAAAACCCAATCGAATAAAGTTCTATAATTTTTTGACAATGATTTTATGTTTATTTAATTTTTATATTTTGAAAATTTTCTACAGGTCTAAAAGTATAATTTTTATTCATTTTATACATCATTTTGTTGTTCAATGTTTTACATATCACTATAATATTACTATATGATGCCACATATTTAGTGTCCTAACTAGCAATAATAAATAAATAATTATATAATTTATTATGTTTAATTATGACTAATTCTGTTTTTCATCGTAAAATCGGATGACTATGAAACCTGGTTTATAAACCTATATAAGTTACATTTAGAATGTAAAATTAGTGGATATGTTCTGACTTTATTAGTTACAAAATCAGTTCTGGTTCTATAACTAATATTGACCTAAATTTATTATCAGAACGTTCCACAATAATACTTGTTTTGTGCATTTTTGAAGGATTGTCTGAAAATAATTTCATGTATTAATACATACATATAAGTAACTAGTGGGGTGCATGGCATCGTGCCTTAAGGCAAATTTCTGGAACTTTCCGTACCGTAATCAAAAATCTTGGTACGGAACTCAAAAAAATTTACAGAAAATATGTACACATTATTAAAATCTCTATAAAATATTTAACTATTTGATGTACATATGTCCATAAACATTTTTGACCGCCAAATGATTTTTATTGAGAGTCCATAACCGTTGGACCTGCTTCCTAAAAATTTTAATCAGATTTTTACCTTGTCAATACAAGTAAAATGTTTTTTGAATTATTAAAATCGGACGCTCCGTTCTCTTAAAAACTGAGTTACTTTGGCACTTTTGCCCCGTATCTCCGGATGGGCTAGACCTGCCTTCGCTAAAAAGTAATCAGTACGTCTCCTTATCAATACCTTAGAAAAAATAGATGTATGCGTGTGCGTGTGTGTGTGCGGATACAAATTTCGTATTGATAAGGAGACGTGCTGATTAGTTTTTGGCAAAGGTAGGTCTAGTCGTTCCGAAGATATGGGGAAAAAAGTGCAAAAAATGGCAACTCAGTTTTTAAGAGAACGGAGCGTCCGATTTGAATACTTGTATTAACAAGATAAAGAACTGATCCAATTTTCATGAAGGTATGTCTGGCGGTTTCGGAGATCTAGTAAAAAAAGTAAAAAAATGCCATTTGGCGGTCAAAAATGATAATTAGACATATGCACATCAAATTATCAGATATTTTATAAAGATTTTAACAAGAAGTATAAATTTTGTTTACATTCCAATGGGTTTCATACCAGTGTTTATCTGTTAGACGGCGACGCGGCGCTTACGCGCTTCAAAACTTTGTCTCTATGCAGTTAAAGCAGTACTTTGAAAAAAGTTCAGAATTTCCAAAATATTTCAAAATAAATATTTCTTCAAAAAGTCTTTTTTTTTCAAAAAAAAGTAATTTTTGTCAAAAATTTATAGTCTCAAAAATCTAATTTTTTCAGAGTACTTTTTTTTCAAGAATCTTTTTAAGCAAAATAATTTTTGGTACGGAAAGTTCCAGCAATTTGCCTTAAGGCACGATGCCATACGCCCCACTAGTTAATTCTTATATTTGAATTTAATAAACCGAAATACATATTTGATAAGAAACACAGTAAAACAATTGAATTGTCAACCTACGTCTGCCGGCGGCGTCGTGTTACAGTCCGTTTATACGGGACTCTACTCCGAGTATTTCTCCGAGAGGACGTTCGTGTGAGTGATGTTCGGAATGCCGTTGAGCCCTGACGGATTTCTTGTCAGTGACGGTCAAGCCTAATAAATAATACATGCTAGGCAACCCTGAAAGGAAAGGGTCCTACCTTTGTCCTGCTACCTTGAATGCGTGCCGTACGGTAATCCACGAATCTGTGCATCAATTTGCTTAACTCAATTTCTCCTTTGAACCGTCAAATTGTATAAGGGTGGATATCAAAAAAATGGTTTTGGTTGAGGATAAAGTTTGTTTTTAAATAACAAGATCAATTTTTAGTATTCTATTAGCTGTTTGATTAGGGTAAGGCGGGGCACAAAGGTCCAATTGGACTTCGAGCAATTATTGTGAAAACAAAACCAATTATATCACAACAAATAACATGTATCACACAAACAACTATCTGTCTATGTTCAGTATAACAGTCCTATTCCTCAAATTCATCAATGAAAAAATGTGTTTTTCATTGCTGTATTTGAAACATTCGTCATCTGCTCGTTTTTACCCCATAGGCGGGGTCAAACCAGTGCAAAATTAAATTTTGTGATATATTTTTTGTAGAGATAACGCTTGGTATTTCGTTAAAAAATCATTAGCAGAGTTGGAATAACTATTTATTTACCTTATATCTTGTAAAATTGCTGTTTTTATTGTCATAATATTTTATAACTTTTCTAACTTTATTAGTTTTGTTATTGTATTATGCCATTTTGTCACTCATTTTTAGTTAATCAACTGTTATCACTGAATAACACCAACTATTTATATGGTTATATTTAACTGACTTAACATGTTGATTACAGTAGCAATTTAAAAAAAATCTTGGCAAAAATTACCAACCATGATTTTTCTATATTTTTTATCAGAAGCCTACACAAAACTGGCAAGTAAGCAAATGACGAGTTATTTCTTAGTTGACGCCCTAGAAAAGATCTCATCATGTGGCAGTCGACGTGTTAATTATCTGGCTCATCGATTGTTATTTCATTCCTACTACAAGTTATTTTATTGCTTGCGTTTTGCGTTGTTTCGTCATGTTTCACAACATGGTTTCAGTTTTGTAATCAATTCACATTAACAAACCACTTTTAATAGTGATATTATCCAATTTTATTTTGTATATCGTTTTAGCCTTTTGTGTAGTATATTGATAAAATACAAAATCTTTAACCTAGTAATGGCCAAACAACTATTTAAGTTATCATAAATAGTAGTTGGTTTTGAATCATTTACTATTTTACCTATCTATGCTTTGTTGTGCCCATATCAGCCTCTAGTAAGTGCTGTATTTACATAAGCAACCAATCAACATAAAAAATCTATTGACAGAAAATACTAACTATCGCGTCCTTATACGAAAAAGAAAATTGGTTGTACGTATTTCAATATTACTACATTGATCATGAAGGCGACAATCTTCATGGCATTGAGCTTTACACGGGATGGTTTCTACTCTGTCCACTTCTAAAAGTAAAGTGCGCGAAACAACATATGCAACAAATAATAAATAAATATATCTTCTTCAATAAGAACTTAGTGACAAATATAGTGTATAATTAGAACTGCAACAAATACATAAATAATGCCAACAAATCAGTGTTTAATACTGTCCACAGCTACAAGGATTAAATTATAACCCAACAACCTGAGTTATCGAAGGGAGAGTTTTGATGAATTCTACGTAACGCACATACAAAAATAACAAATCAAATATTAGTTTATTGTATATATAAAAATCTTTTACTGATTTTCCCAAATAACAAAACAAAACGTCTAATTGAACAAAGATATATGTAGCTTATGATGACATTACTTATTATTCACAGAATAATTCTTAATTCATGCTCATAAAAAACCAGAACGAAGTCTAATATAACGAAGTACTATATATCGTCTAATATTGATAAAATGACAATAAATTTGGTCACACAATGCTTAAAGCAGCAAGGCTCAGATTGACAGATAACCAGTCATCATAAAGCCAAGAACAAAGATGACCTAAATATCGTACTACATTTTAACAACAATTTAGACCACGCATCACATATTTCCTTATCATGTGTGGAGAAACACTCTAATGAATCTCATCAGCAACCAGCACCATATTAAAGTCCCAGTATGTCTTATTTATCATCCTAATATTTTTTACTATAAATTGAAAAACAATTTTTTTTATATTTACAAAAAACGTTTTGATATACTCTGACAATTAGTCAGCATAAAGCCTAATGGAAAAAAAGGCTTCGGAAATAGTAGAATAGTAGAATTCTACTTCTCTAAATCTAAAATTTATAAACTTTGTTATATTTTCTAGGATGTTCAGTGAATGTTAGTATTGTATTAAGGCACAGCAAACTATATATTTGTTGTTTAGATAATTTTCGGCAAATTTTCAGTAAAGAGTGTTATTAATATGTTTATTCCATTAAATATAATGAGATATTCAGAATACGGCCCTCGTGCAATCTCATCGTCTGTGCCGACGCGACAGCATTAAACCTTGAGCGCTCCAGATATCAATGGAGTATCAAGTTAGTCTAATTAAAATCCAGTACATAATGCAATTCTCGTTCGCTTGCTTTGTATGCATTGTATAGCAGCGAATTATTTCATAATGCCGAAACTCAGTCAACTCACTCTACTTAGGAGCAGACGCTTCTATAATTACACTTTGTGAAAAATTTGATTATTTCACCTAATTGGAGTTGTTTGTCGGAAGCGAAAATATTGTCAACAAAGCTACTTGAAAATTGTAACATACCATACCAAATCTTGATATTCATCAGTACCGTTATTTTTAGTGTTTGAAAACATTAGATTCAAATTCCAAACTTGCGATTGAAATTTTGCGAGTGAATTTGATCAACATCACTAACGATACGTGTTCATTATACAACAATTATCACTTTTTGGATTTAAGGAAGCTCGTAGCACTGAGGCAAGAGTTTGGCTTTATCATCAGAAGTTCTGGGTAAAAGTTTACGTTTGGAATCTCCTGATATGAAGCAGTAGTGATATCAGTTTTCACTTGAAACTATATAGCGTAATATGTGTCCAAATAAAGCCTCTTGGTGCATTTCTGCGATATTAGAATTAGATAGGTCGGTCACTTGTTTGTCTTCTAATAGCGTTCAAAGGCAAATAAAATATACTCAATTAGTGAAAATAATGATCAATGTATTGCTTTTTAACTGTTCACAACTGCTTATTAGGTACTCAGTCGTGAGTCGTGATTGCAATTTTTTGGATTTAGGATTGAACTATCCATAGTTCGATGAAAAAAAGACAATTCGATGAAGACTTAATCCATAACATGCAAATGATATGAATTGTAGTTATGATATGAATCTTGGATTCCAAATAAGTTCTTTTTATTTTAATATATAATTATTCTGCAATCTGTAAATATAATTACATTTAGCAGAGAATGCTGCCAACCAATTCAATAAAAATAAATAACACATTCAAACAACTATATCATTATGTTCAGTAAAACTCTCAGCTAATACATCATTGTAGAAATGTTTTATTTGTGTTTCTCAAAAATTGTCACATAATCCTTTTTACTTTATAGGCGGGGTAAAATGGGACGGTCAGAGAGCAAACAAGCTCAATGTCTTATTTTAAAATAAAAATCCATTATTCAAACTATGAAGAATATGTTATTTATTGGTACATTTTTTACAGAGAACAATGTTTTTTCGGAATTTCGTCACAGATATTCATCTGCAGTGTTGGAGTAACTATTTGTTTGATTTATCTCTTGAAAAAAAAAATTGAATATAAGAGAAAGAGAAAA
>NW_020538040.1:139043846-139072033 GCF_003426905.1 Ctenocephalides felis
AAACCAATTATATCACAACAAATAACATGTATCACACAAACAACTATCTGTCTATGTTCAGTATAACAGTCCTATTCCTCAAATTCATCAATGAAAAAATGTGTTTTTCATTGCTGTATTTGAAACATTCGTCATCTGCTCGTTTTTACCCCATAGGCGGGGTCAAACCAGTGCAAAATTAAAATTTTGTGAATATATTTTTTGTAGAGATAACGCTTGGTATTTCGTTAAAAAATCATTAGCAGAGTTGGAATAACTATTTATTTACCTTATATCTTGTAAAATTGCTGTTTTTATTGTCAATAATATTTTATAACTAATATATAATTTATAAAAAATCTTGGCAAAAATTACCAACCATGATTTTTCTATATTTTTTATCAGAAGCCTACACAAAACTGGCAAGTAAGCAAATGACGAGTTATTTCTTAGTTGACGCCCTAGAAAAGATCTCATCCATGTTGGCAGTCGACGTGTTAATTATCTGGCTCATCGATTGTTATTTCATTCCTACTACAAGTTATTTTATTGCTTGCGTTTTGCGTTGTTTCGTCATGTTTCACAACATGGTTTCAGTTTTGTAATCAATTCACATTAACAAACCACTTTTAATAGTGATATTATCCAATTTTATTTTTGTATATCGTTTTAGCCTTTTGTGTAGTATATTGATAATTAATACAAAATCTTTAACCTAGTAATGGCCAAACAACTATTTAAGTTATCATAAATAGTAGTTGGTTTTGAATCATTTACTATTTTACCTATCTATGCTTTGTTGTGCCCATATCAGCCTCTAGTAAGTGCTGTATTTACATAAGCAACCAATCAACATAAAAAATCCTATTGACAGAAAACATACTAACTATCGTCCTTATACGAAAAAGAAAATTGGTTGTACGTATTTCAATATTACTACATTGATCATGAAGGCGACAATCTTCATGGCATTGAGCTTTTACACGGGATGGTTTCTACTCCTGTCCACTTCTAAAAGTAAAGTGCGCGAAACAACATATGCAACAAATAATAAATAAATATATCTTCTTCAATAAGAACTTAGTGACAAATTAATAGTATAATTAGAACTGCAACAAATACATAAATAATGCCAACAAATCAGTGTTTAATACTGTCCACAGCTACAAGGATTAAATTATAACCCAACAACCTGAGTTATCGAAGGAGAGTTTTGATGAATTCTACGTAACGCACATACAAAAATAACAAATCAAATATTAGTTTATTGTATATATAAAAATCTTTTACTGATTTTCCCAAATAACAAAACATCACAACGTCTAATTGAACAAAGATATATGTAGCTTATGATGACATCTTACTTATTATTCACAGAATAATTCTTAATTCATGCTCATAAAGAACCAGAACGAAGTCTAATATAACCAAGTACTATATATCGTCTAATATTGATAAAATGGACAATAAATTTGGTCACACAATGCTTAAAGCAGCAAGGCTCAGATTGACAGATAACCAGTCATCATAAAGCCAAGAACAAAGATGACCTAAATATCGTACTCACATTTTAACAACAATTTAGACCACGCATCACATATTTCCTTATCATGTGTGGAGAAACACTCTAATGAATCTCATCAGCAACCAAGCACCATATTAAAGTCCCAGTATGTCTTATTATCATCCTAATATTTTTTACTATAAATTGAAAAACAATTTTTTTTTATATTTACAAAAAACGTTTTGATATACTCTGACAATTAGTCAGCATAAAGCCTAATGGAAAAAAAGGCTTCGGAAATAGTAGAATAGTAGAATTCTACTTCTCTAAATCTAAAATGTTTAAACTTTGTTATATTTTTAGTATGTTCAGTGAATGCTAGTATTGTGTTAAGGCACGACAAACTATATATTTGTTGTTTAGATAATTTTCGGCAAATTTTCAGTAAAGAGTGTTATTAGTATGTTTATTCCATTAAATATAATGAGATATTCAGAATACGGCCCTCGTGCAATCTCATCGTCTGTGCCGACGCGACAGCATTAAACCTTGAGCGCTCCAGATATCAATGGAGTATCAAGTTAGTCTAATTAAAATCCAGTACATAATGCAATTCTCGTTCGCTTGCTTTGTATGCATTGTATAGCAGCGAATTATTTCATAATGCCGAAACTCAGTCAACTCACTCTACTTAGCAGCAGACGCTTCTATAATTACACTTTGTGAAAAATTTGATTATTTTACCTAATTGGAGTTTGTTTGTCGGAAGCAAAAATATTGTCAACAAAACTACTTAAAAATTGTAACATACCATATCAAATTTTGTTATCCACCAGTACTAATATTTTTAGTACTTTGAGAACAGGAGATCCAAATTCTAGGTTTGCGATTGAAATTTTGCGAGTTAATTTGATCAACATCACTGACGATAAGTGTTCATTATACAACAATTATCACTTTTTGGATTTAAGGAAGCTCGTAGCACTGAGGCAAGAGTTTGGCTTTATCATCAGAAGTTCTGGGTAAAAGTTCACGTTTGGAATCCCCTGATATGAAGCAGTAGTGATATCAGTTTTTATTTGAAACTATATAGCGTAATATGCGTCCAAGTGAAGCCTCTTGGTGCATTTCTGCGATATTACAATTAGATAGGTGGGTCACTTGTTTGTCTTCTAATAGCGTTCAGAGGCAAATAAAATATACTCAATTAGTGAAAATAATAATTAATGTATTGTCTTCTAACTATTTACAACAGCTTATTAGAACACTAATTGTTGATTGCATTTTTTTCGGATTCAGGATTAAACTATTCATAGTTTGATGAATAAAAGACAATTCGATGAAGATTTAATCCATAACATGTAAATTCTATGAATTGTGGTTATGATATGAATTTTCGATTCCAAATAAGTTTAGTCGCCCGATTGTGAACACAGCTTAACTATTCAAACTCATACTGTTCGAAAAAATTGACCTCTCTCAGTACAACGACAGGGGTAAAATAGTCAAATGGTATCAGATTTTTTTAATATAAGGTAGAACGGGGCACAAAGGTTTACTTTGACTTTGAGAAATTATGTTGTGAAAACCAATTTAATTTAATCAAAACAAATAACAAATATCAAACAACTATATGATTATGTTCAGTGAAACCCTCAGCTAATTTATCATTGTAGAAATATTTTTCAAAATTTGTCACCTGGTTCTTTTTACCTCATAAGTAAGGCTAATTTTATAGGTAGATTTTATACAGAGATAATGATGTATATAACCACGATTTAGAAATTTGTCACAAATATTGTTAAGCAGAATTGGAATATCTATTTATTTAATGTATCTCTTGTTAAATTGCTTTTTTAACATATGAGTAAGAGAAAATCTGAAGGTTTAATAGTTTAATTAATGTCGAACATACCTTGGCTAAAAATCTATGCCCAAGTCTAAAGCTTCGAGTAGAAGTTTTTTCTTTGCTATTTAGTACAACACACACACGCACACACACACATATATATATATATATATATATATATATATAAATATATATATATATTATACATTTACTGCATATTTTTTATCTTTAATTAATTTTTATAGTAAAACCACTTGTCATAGGCCTATAATATTTCAAGGTGTTCGGTTTGTCTATTAACTCTATCAACATACGAAGTTTCATCAAAGTTCTAGAAGAGTAAACCTGAGGTTTTCGTTGTAAGATAAATCTAATATCGATATCATTATTATTTGCACATATAGAGAGAAATCTGTTAGTTTATGCAAAACATGATTTTATCTTTACATTAGCATTTATCAAGTAGTTATCAAATTAATATAATATCATTTATATCACTAAAAAATATTGTAAAGGCCACAACAAAACTTATAAATAATAAATATAAAATTATGTTATTATTAAAATAACGCTGATTAATGTTTACTTTGCTGTACACATGATAAATAATCTCCTTTCATTTTATACAAAGATTTTGAAATTATATTTTCATTATTTATTCAACTTTTTTATCAATTTCCATATATCCATTCGCAACAAATAAAGTAAAGTGCTGTTTTATCATGACAACAAATACAAATTTTGTAACAAGTAAATCTGAATCCAAATTAATAAAATGTTTACATTCGGTTTATAACCTGCCAGTTTCCAATTGCATTTAACGATGGGGAATTTGGAACGAGATTAGTATTATTTATTTAGCTTTTGGGCAATCGTGATTCCATTGAATATTGCCTATGATACCAACATTATTGCACCGGTATTATTTAATTGCAGCGCGGCCGCTATTCGAATAATCTCATTAATGTTTGAAGTTTTCATCTGTTCTATGTAATTACGCGTTTGTTACAGTGGCGAATCCCGTGCGTAGTAATTGTAATACGAAAATCGTGCCGGCAACCACGACCGTTTGTTATGAAAGGCATCGTTTAATTGATCAACAATCGGATGGATAAATTATTTTTAAATTAAATAGTTTTGTACGTTCGGTAACGTTTTGTGTTAATTAAAATCACAAAATTGGCACGAATTGTTTGTAATAATTTTTTATCAGTTTTGAAGTAATTGAATTAATATTACGTGGAGTAGTAAAATTTTTTTAATTATAATTTTTGTTATAAATGTCAATGAATATCAAGTAGTGGAATCTGGACACGGTTAACTATACTGATTTTGAGATAGGATCCAGAGGAAGAAAGATAAAGTATGTTTGTTCAAACAAGTTTAAATTATTGCATTGAGTCAGCGCCCTACATTTATACGATCTGTAGACGACATTGCTTTTAAGGAGTCAAAAGTACGTTTTCTTATTCAATTTCTTTTAATTATAATTGTCCAGATAGATTACTTTGTTTATTACTTTGCTATAAGTTGAGCATTAGTAGTTAATTATCAGCAATTACTTTTTCTGTAAATAAATTAAATCGATTATTACGATGTTTTCATAATTCAAAGTTTTTTAATGTATTTTTTGGTTGAAAAGCTGAACATCTAAAGCAAAACCTTAAAAGCAATACAAGAAAATAAAAATTATATTTGGTTTGTGGAAGCTCATATTTTGACAGTAGGGTTGGCGTAAAATAGATCAATCGTCAAGAAATCTACGGTTTCTGGTTCCACGTATAATGCGCAGATTAAAGTCACTATTACTTTTGTCAAAATTTTAATGATGATTTTGACTAAACTTTTGTATAATGATACATAGCTACTGACTTACAACATCAAGTTATAGCAGTGAAGAACAAAGTATAGTATATCATTCGTATTATGCATATGCATAGGTTAGGTTTTATGTGTGAAACACCGGATCGCACAGCAAATACAAAGCTTTTAGACAGTTTGTTCCTACCGATTTATACCAAGGTAGACCCATAACATTTCTAATTATATCGCAGCCCCTAAATCTGCATTTAATACCAAGTCTTGATTGACTAAAATAAACTATTCCCTTATATTCTGGGATTTACTTTAATTTTTATAATACTTTATAAGATACAACCTTTTCTTATTCACTACTAAATTTACAACTGTTTATTTAAGGACATTTAGCAAATTTGTAAAATTAATTGTTTGTTGATTTTTAATCTATCAGACGGTCTAATCTATTAGGTCGAATTTACACCTAATCTGCATTTGAAGTCAAGCCTCGAATGAATAAAAAATTGTCTTTATAATAATTTATATTATATCTTCTTGTGAGGTATGTTATAGTAACCGTTCAAACATTGCAAATTTTTTTTGCATATCTTTTCATTTCAGAGGTTTCTGAACATTTTGACATACCTTAGAGAAAAATTGATATATATATATATAAATATATATATATATATATTTATATATATATATATATGTATATAAATATGTATATGTGTGTGTGTGTGTGTGTTGTCTGTATGTATGTATGTGTATGTGCGGATAAAATTTTTCATCCACGTTTTCGAAAGCACCAATCAACCGATTTGAATTATTTTCATATAATGTATATATATGAAGTATATATGAAGTATATATACAAAGTATATATTTTATATAATGAGTGTTTATAAATATTAATATAAAATGAAAACTAGTGGGGTGTATGGCATCGTGCCTTAAAGCAAATTGCTGGAACTTCCCGTACCGTAACGAAATGTTCGAGAAATACTGAATGTTTTCAACTAGATTATTATTAATATTGTAACATTGTCTAATATTTATAAGAATTATGTAAACTGAATTGCAAAGTTGAAATTATTTGTTTAAAGTATATTAGAACTATAGTCAGATGTAAAAATAAAATCTGAATTATTTTCTATATACAAAAAAATTTTTTTGAAAAAAAAAAGTTGAAACAAATTTTTTTTTTCCAAAATCAATTATTTTGTTAAGACAAGCAGAAAGTTCTTTGAATCATTTAAATCGGACGCTTACTTCTCTCAACTACTGCCATTTTTTGCACATTTATCTCCGTATCTTGTAATGGCTGAGCCTGCCTTTGCCAAAAACTAATCAGCTCATTTCCCTATCAATAGAAATCGAATGCTTTTTGAACCATTCAAATCGGTTGATCCGTGCGCCCGAAAACGTGACTGGAAATTTATATTCATACATACATACACAATGTTTAGAAACCTTCAAAACGTCGAGAAATGTAAAAATTTTCAATTTCGAATTTCGGCCCATTACAATAACGTATGATCCTATAAATATGTCCAATACTAAATTATTTACTTGGTTGTTCTCATCACAAAATTGCATTACCATAATCTAATAATCTTGGGACTTTCACATACTTCTTTCATTCATGATATTCTGTTAGATTTATTTTAATATTTCTTAGAGATATTCGTAGAGATATAAATCTTTCAAATCTGTAAATTCGAGAAACGGAGCAAAAACAGCAGGAAATAAAAACTCGGATTTTGCGAGATTGAGATTGGGTATCAGATTAGAATGAATAAAAAAATAATTTGTATTGACGATTAGACGTGCTGATTAGTTTTTTGCAAAGGCAGTTCCTGTCGTTTCGGAGGTACGAAGCAAAATTTGCAAAAATAGCAGTCATTAATAGAACGGATCAACTAATTCAAAATATATTCTGCTTGTGTTGACTGTGTGAAGAAATGTTCAGTTATTGGGAAAGGGAAAAAAATTATATTTCAAGAATTCGAATAAATAAATAATAGTAATAATGATAATGTTTCTGATGAAATACCATATCAAGGTTATATACAGTGTTATCTATGTGAAAAATGTACCTAGGAAATTTATATTTTACATTGGTTGAATAATGTAGCTATTTTTTGTAAAACCTCTTTGAAATTAAAAAAAAAGTCATTGGGCCTGTTTGACACCTGGCTGTCCCATTTTGCCCCGTTTATGGATTGTTTGATATGTGTTATTTGCTGTTATATTATTGGTTTGATTTTCATGATACAATAGGTCAAAGACAAATTGGATCTTTCTGCAACTCCCTTTTCTATATAAAAATAATAGGTTCTGTATTTTTTATTGCGCTTGCATAATATAATATAATATTTTTATATTATGTCTATAATTAGATATTTATATACATATTTTCGGAATTCTTCACATTTTCAAATCATGATATTATAGATAAAACATTGTGCTTATGCTGACTGTGTGAAGAAATGATCAGTTTTTGGGAAAGAGAAGAAAAAATTATATTTAAAGATTTCGAAGAATATTTAGTAATAATAATGATAATTTCATTTTATTTAAATCTATGAAATTATTCGGATTTTAATGTTAATTCAGGCTAAAAGCATTTGATTTCTCAAATATTTCATTACGGTACTGGAAGTTTTAGTAATTTGCCTTAAGGCACGATGCCATGCACCACCAGTTATACCTAATTGGCTTAGTAAGCAATATTTCTTACTATTTTATAATAAACTACGTATGATTAAATTAATTATTTATGATTTGGTCGCAGTCTTCTACACTTAATTTGCATTTCCAAAAATATGCCATGTATCAGATTGTCTTCCTGAAATAATTTCCCCCGTCCAGGACACGGCCTGGTATCCGATAACTCGCGCGCACAGTTGGAGCGACACATGTACGTACACGGTCTTATTTGCATGGTAAATAAGACACTTGGGTTACCAAAGGGAAATCAAAGCGAAAGTACCTATGCACGATAGCGATGGCCTTTTACAATTTCAAGATAGGGACCGATTTCTACCTATCTTCGTGCGAGCGGAACTATACGGATGGTTCGTCCATTTGGAAATTTCTAACGTGGATCTTTTACAACTTATTATTGAATCTCTGATGCCTTTGAAAAGTTGTACGACTGCCGTAGCTAGCTGCTGAATGTTCGCAAAATGAATGTCTTTGGTAATGGGACATGTGCTCCTATTTTAGGAGCTTAGCGTTACAGAGAACAGTAATGTATTGCATATATGAAAGTAGAGCTTTCTCGACTTCAACTCGGTATTTTACTCTGATTTATTGCGTAAAGTCTTAAAACTTATTATGGGCATTTTTTGATAAATTGCCAGAAATGCACATGCATTGCATACTCACTTAAAGGAAAATAAATTCGCGAAACAATCATAGCAACGATTTCGTAATGCTTAAAGTTTTCAGCAAAAAAAGTAACTTTTGTTAAGTTTCTATTATATATGTAACAAATATGTCAAATTCCACTGCACAATCATATGCATTATAATTATTGTTATAGGAGTAGTGATAACATTTTATACACCTATAATAAAATTTGTAGTCATATGCCACAAATCCGAATAACGTAAATTCATATACTAAATACGAATACGGTTATTTTGTGGTTGATACTATGTTTTTGATAGTAAATTTATTTTATATACCACTGTTTAATATGATTTGTTATTGATCATTGCTCAAATTACGTATTATTCTGAAAATAATATTATAAGAAAAACTAAAAAAAATACCTGTAATTTTTTCAATGGTTAATATAATGGTCAATTTCAATGAATTTTGTTCATGATTTACATATACATGGTCCAAATAACAAGGAAAAAATAATTAACTATTTATTATATGTTTCGACACTGTATTTGTTCCTTCCATTCAACATCTAAAAAAATTCTAAAAATATTTTACAAAGTTTATTCTAGCGAAGTTGTAAACAATAAAATGTAGTAAATTAAGGTAGAAAAAGCAATTTGATAAGAGTTTAATTAAATAAATAGTGATTCCAACTTTGTTGATGAATATTTCTGATGAAATACCATGTCAAGGTTATATACAGGTAAATACCATATCAAAGTTATCTATGTAAACAATGTACCTAGGAATTAATATTTTGGATTGGTTGAATAATGTAGCTATTTTTTCGTAAAATCTCTATGGAATTAAAAAAAGACATTGGAACTATTTGAACCTTGGCTGCCCAATTTTACCCAGTCAGTGGGTTGTTTTATATGTCATTTGTTGTGATATTATTTGTTTGATTTTTATGATACAATGGCTCAAAGACAAATTGCATATTTATGCCTCGCCAAAAATAATAGGTGCAGTATTTTTTTATTTTACGGACATAATATATTAAAATATTTTTTATACAATGCTTATAATTAGACATTTATATACATATTTTCGGAATTACAACTGCCAATTTATTCATAACATTTTTAAATCATGTTATTGTAAATACCCATCATTCGGAGTTGTTGAATATGATTAGAACTTGTATTATAGGTATATGGAATGATTATACTATTTTTAAAATTATATTATTATTGCACATAATTTGACCACAAAATGTGACATGTTTGTCACATATGTCACGATGTGTTCGAAGGAAATACCGCACATTTATCTGAAATTTTTAAGCATTGCAAAATCATTGTTACGATTTTAATTTAGTTTGTACATTGATATCAACATTTTTGCTTTTATTATAGATGATCAAAATTACAATAATTATTCTGTAAATATGTGAACCATGAAAAATCAAGTTTAATGAATCGATTCTGCCGTATAACAAACAGAACAACGTTATGCCACGGTTATGATATGAAGAACTTTCCATACTAAATATTGTAAAAGGCCATGTGCTTGCTTTGCAGTCAGGCGTATTTCTCAGACTGTCAGATAGAAAACCTAATCTATAAACCGCGCAAATGTAAAAAACGATCTTAGATAACATGTTCTTTCTGACACAGCTTCATAACATACGAGTGACGTTGCAGTTTATGTATAAAACGCCTGAATACATAGCAAATACTTGATATTTAGACAGTATTCAGTATAATTCAGAATCATAATGTATGGAAGTTGGAGCGTAATAACATTTTTCTGTTATGCGGCAGAATCGGTCCCTAAAGATTAAATAGGAAGACTCTCGAATAGAAGTAATCAGGCTATGTTACTAATTTAAAGATAATATTAAATTATATTAGCATAAAATTTTATTCCTTTTCTGACATGTGATTCACAATTTAGGCTTTTACTGAAGTGGTATGATACTGCTTTTTTATCATTTCGAACACTGTATCGATTTCCTGATCGATATGAGTGTTTTGTTGCTGTCACATAGAGTATTAACAATATTTTGTTCTGTCATATTCATATCATTTGAGGCGATTGCACATCTCTATTATTGCATAATTGCTGAAAATATAAAAAAATAACAATCATAAATTATGTTGGCATTTTTGGACATGAACTGTGGATAAGTGCGATAGAAAAATCATAACCCTCAACTAAGTTCAAACAAAGGTAATCCAGATCTGGTTGTGTAGTATTATTAGACAATGTAAGCACAATTTGTTTGTAAGAAACTAACTACTAATTTATACACGACACCATTTTCTTATCCGTCATTGTGCAGCGGTTCTCGAATTACACCCGGATGCGAGTTCTACGTGTATCCGTGTATTGTGCCGAGATTGTAATCTAGTCTAAATAATCGTCGCCTGCCATTGTACGTCACTGTTGGCAACGACTAGTTCATTAATGTTTTCCCTCAGCTCAGGATATTTCGACTATTTCGGGCTATACTACATCAATTTCATCGATTTTGCGAATGGTTATCATCAATCCTACAGATATATTGGGAGAAATATGGCGTTTTTAGCCATATCAGCTAAATGCCTTTGTAGTAGCAAAACTATCAGTATAACCATATATACATATATATATATATATATATATATATATATAACTGAAATTGACACATATTTTTAGTAATGCCAGTACGTCGGAAAGAAAGAATCTAGACAAACAATTTTCATGTAATTCATTGTAAAACAAAACAATGTTAGATAACAGGGACTTTCTGACTGAGCTTTATAACACACGAGTGATGTACCAGGTGTAAATATATTTACATGACATTTTGACAATATTCAGTATGATTCAGTAGCATAATAAATTGAAGTTGGAGCGTAACATGGCCTTGCCATAACATTCAGCATTGTATATACGCTGTAACTATTTTCCTCTGTTATAACTCCATAACTAATGTTTAATTTTTCACAAATATTCTTTTACTAGAAAAAGTTTTTTACACCGTATTTGAGGCTAGCTGTAACATCTACCGATAAAATTTAAAATGAGTCGATAATAAAAACGCAAAACAAAATTTCATGATAATATAATTGTATATTACATATCAACAATGACGTACCTGCACAGTTCTGCATATTGCTTCAACCTGTAGAGCAGTAGCTATGACATTATTATACGGGACGGTTTACAACTAATCGAGACAAAGAAATATTTTAATATCGTTTAAGATCTTAATGAGAAGCGCCTGTTACTACTTACCCCTGTTACATAAAGCGCCTAGCTTCCATACTACCGGTTTAACGGTGTGCTCTGTGGATCACATAAGTAACAACTAGTGGGGCACATGGCATCGTGTCTTAAGGCAAATTGCTGGAACTTACCGTACCGTAATTAAAAATTCGAGGAATGAAAACAATCAATAATTCAACTCTCAAGAGCATTCTACAAACAGTTTATGTGTATGTTCACAAGAAATTTCTTCAATTTTTTAAAAAAATTAATTTTATTGATAATCTGGATTTTTTAAAATAAAAGTCGATATTTATAAATTTTTTGAAAATTCGGAAACCTTTGAAAATATCCGATTCTTTTTGAAAATTTTTGAAATGTTCTCAAATTTTTGTAAGAATCATTTTTGAAAACAAATTCAAATTTTTCTAAATTTACATTTTTTGTAAAAAATGATGAATAATTAAAAATAATGAGTTTTTTGAAAATTTAACATTTTTTTGAAAATTATATATTTTTTTTTTTGAAAATTTTCAAATCAACAAAATTTTTTGTAAAACATTTTTTTGCACAAGCAAAAGGTTTTTTGAATTAATCTAATTGGATTATTCGTTCTCTTAAAAACAGCATGACCATTTTTACATCTTTTGCGATCCAAACCTCCGCACACACATACACACACACACACGCACAGACATACACACACACATATATCCATTTTTTCTAAGGCATGCCAAAATGTTCAGAAGATTTGAAATGCAATGATATTTAGAAATTCCATTTTCGATTTTTTTGCGATTACTATAGCTTACTCTACGGGAAGTTAATTAAAACAATATTAATGAGCATATTCTGCCGTAAAACAGACAAATGTTAAGGGACGGCTATATTACGTTCCAGTTTTCATACAAAATGATACTAAATACTTTCAGAACGCTATGTATATATGCCAGCGGGATCAGGCGTTTTTCACATAATATGCAACTTCACTCATATGTTATCAAGCCATAGCTTAAAGATCCAGATATGATAACATTGTTTTTTTGATATTTGTGCGTTTTCTAGGTTAGGTTTTCTATCTAAAACACCTGACTGTACAACAACCACATATGATTTTAACAGATTTTAGTACCCCTTTATATGAAAACTGCTACACAACATATCCTTGCCATAACACTGGTATATTTTACGGCAGAATTGGCCCCTAAGTATATCAATATCCCAAATCGTAAGTCTGAACGCATTAACCTAAATATGTACTTAAGCAATATCCCGTCCGCCTATTGTTCACATGTCTCATGTCATGAACTATTCCATTACCGACAGTTCGCTGTTGGTTTGATCATCTGTCAGTTTTAATCAGAGATCGCATTCATCCTGCCAACATCACTTATGTTCTACGAGAGAACAATCTTAGTTATATAAACGGAATCTTAGAAATGTTTCACTAACTAAATATGATACAGAAAATGATCGCTAAATCACAACGAAACTTCGTGTAATAAGAATCTTTGATACGTAAAAAACTGCACATATACGATAACACTTTATATTTTATGTTAAAAATGTCTAACAAATATAATGTTCATAGAACTACGACATTTGTTACAATTTTTATACTAATTTTACGTTATATAAAAATAACTTAACATGTTCCTAAAAAACGTAACTGTTCGAAAATGAATCACTAAATCACAAAACGTGATGAATTTATAAATTATTTATTATGTGAAAACTATCTTAGCGGTTTACATATGGGTTTACAAATAATGCCATAAAAATATTAACACAGAATTAAGTAATACAAGCGCTTTTTTATACATGGAAAATGCTATTAAATTATATTTTTAATAATATAGAATCTATAAAAAATCATATAGAAAAGTGGTAATTATATGAATCATTACTTATCATATAATATTTGATCATATTTAAAACGCAAAGTTTTCTGAAAAATCAATCTTAATTCTGACTTATTGAATTTTTCTTTGTTGCATATAATTTCTCATATTTGAATTTAGATTCCAAAATTTATATTTACGTGCCTTTCTACTTTTATAAGATTTGGCTCATTACAGACTGTTATGCATAAGTATTTTGCCTTCATACTAATATATTATAAAAATCAATAAATAAATCTAAATATATTTTGTCTTTAGTCTTGATTTGGCTGAAAGATCAATAGGTCTAATATATTATAAAAATCATTTTTAATAAATCTAAATATATTTTGTCTTTAGTCTTAATTTGGCTGAAAGATCAATAGGTTTTTTCTTCAATATTTAATATTTCTGCCTTTTATAGAAATAGTTTTTTACTTTCCGAAAGAAAAAGTATGATTTTCACTTAAAAATATTTGCTATACTATTGCTATGCTATTTTGTAAAATAATATTTCACAAAATATTATTTATACAAAAAATGATTGTGAAATACTTTTTTTACAAATATGTAGGCATGCTGTTTAATCAATATTATATTTTTACGTGTAGTACATGAAAACCTGAAAAATAATCAAGTCTTTACACTTAATAATTCCCTAATTAACTTTTACGTTTAGTAGAGGTAACAAATTGACTCTCGGTCGATATAATTGTTAATAATTAAGGGTCTGTGGTAACATAGCTGATGACGTTCTCTTATTCTTCTTTTCGGTACAAAATCAGTGAAAATTCTATTTATTTGTAAATTATTCTATTCATAAATATACCTACAAAGAATGTTATCATAACTGCATCTTTGTGATGCGCATTTATGGCTTTATGTGTAAAACGCCTGATCGTATAGCAAATGTATAGCATTTTTACAGTTTTTAGTACCAAGAAAGAAGGATGGGAAAGTGTTGCTACAACAGCGCTTTGTTACTGCAGAATTGGTCTCTAAAAACCATTCTTGAAATTAAAAACTTAAATTTTACGAACTGAAAACTAAAAAGAGTGCGCGTTAGTTCTCACGCGATTGAAATAAAACTTATTTGCTACTGTACAAGATGGCATTTAAGTAAAAATAAATACATCATATAACAATTTGCAATAATGTTTATTAGTAATATGGTAACACTCGTGATGCACACATTCATTAGTGTCAACCATTATACACATTCATATAATGATAAATTATAAATTATAAATTATATATTTATAATAGCATTAAAAATATGTAAAAAAATTAAAAACAATAATGTAATTAAAGTCATACTTCAAATATGACATGATTGGTTTGTCATTGTAATTAGCATTTAGAAATGAACCTGCTTGACTGCTGACTGCTTGTATTTTTTTACTTTTTCTTTGGCGATTTAATCTCATTCTTTGAATAGCTGTAATATCTGTCTTGCCTAAAAATATTTTTCACTTTAATAACTTCAAAGGTTTATAGAAACTACGAATAATATAGAAATAATTTCTAATCAATAAACTTACATTGTTTATTGCAATGTTTAATTTGTTTTATTATTTTCAAGAAACAGGGTAAAATATTCTTCTGATTCAGGCATTTTTCATTAAATCAAGATTTGTACTACGATGTAACTTAAAAATGTTTATTTAGCTATGCCGATTTCCTTGTTGATATCGGAACGCATACAATGTTGAAGTCGGTACGTATACAGCGACAGATCTCTATTTACATACACGACGTCTAATCACAATCGACCCGTATAGAAATGATTTCATCGAGAGCCGTAACGCACTTCCGTTGCATTTGTACGGATTTACATACTAGTCGTGCTTAAAGAAGTTTTACTTCAATAAAAAATTATTGATGGTGATGCACATCCATAAAAAAATGCGCAAAATGCATTTTATTATGCATTGCATATATTAATATGCAATTTTATGAACCAAATAATTTTTTAATTAAACAAAATAAACATAAATAATATACCTAAGACAAAAGTAGTACACAATTTGAATATAACTCAGTAAAGTATAAATAATATGAGAAATAATTGAGAATAAATGTATGTATTTATGTATTAACTTATTTGGTGTTAACTTACTTTCGATAGCTATCAAATTGTTTTTAATTTAATTATCATAATGTCTATAATAAATGTTATGTATTTATTAAACGTTAAATGGGTTCAAAATAGTGATGCAAATATATAGACTGGTTTATACAGAAAACAAGAAGTTACAGTTTGATGCAACTGCGATTTGTATTTGATCTAACCCAATTGCTTCAAATTTTTTCTTTAATTCTAAATCTCGTCTAGCAGTTTTAATATTGATATATGGTATATATATATATATATATATATATATATATATATATATCAGACCATTCCTAACATAATTCTGTATTAGCGATGCTTTGAATATTCATGCACCGAGCTGTGTTCCAGCCGGGATCAGGACAGTAAGGGACGGTGAACATGACACCGTTTTGGGGTCCTCCTGGCGGTAGCACCTGTGCGTTACAATCGTATGATGACTAGACTGACTATCGGTAAAGCTGATGTCACATACAAGGGTTTTCGGAAAAACATACATGTCCTAGTCGTAAAAAGGTCGAAACGACGAGAAATATCTGTCTATCTATCTTCGTCCATTGTAGCAAGAATACTTATGAAAAGTTTGAATAATTACTGGAACAAACTATTTATTTCTGTGTATTAGACTTTTAATTTTTAGCTTTTTACTAAATTTATTGATATAATTTGATATAATATTTTTTAAGTCAAAACTATATCAAACATGCAAAAAATAACTGTCAGAAAATTTGCCAAATCCGGCGTGATGTAACGGCAAACAAAAATTTGCCGAGCCCACTGTGTTCTACAAACTAGTCCCACGATTGATCCCAAATTCGACCAGATCGATATGAGGCAGCATGGTATTAAATTTATTCTTGAGGTTATAGATCTTAAATATAATCTCAAGTTAAAATAACTTTTGGTGAACATAGCTGAATAAAATATAAAGACAAAAATACCATTAATTATCGTCATAAAAAGTCACAACTAAGGATAGAACCACTAATGGGCTGCCTTTCAAAACAAGACACACACTAATTATAAGCTACTAAAACCAATTACTTAAGTAACTCGTAATAAAGGCAGATCATAATTAAACGAAAAGGAAATTTTACTTTTTTTAAATTTGATGTTTTTTATCTAATATGAGGCAGTTTTTAATTCAATAAGAATTTTTTATTATATTATGATAAAAAGTCAATTGGCATATGTTTTTAACATAATTTTTGTTATTTTAAACCATTCTTAGACAAGTCGTTGCCTTGAAAATTTAGTACCGTCAATGATGCACTTACATTAAATTAAATGGTTTTAATCTGGTGGTCACAAAATGCAAAGATTTTCGTCTAAACTTGACGCATTTTTTTTAGAAATATAGAACAAAAGTATTATATTGTTTCCTAAGGTGCTAGTCATAAGTTGTAGTTTATTTGATGCCTTATCATTCCAAATTATTTGCAAGTAAAATAGTATTAAAATATAAGTAAATGTAAATATATTAATTAAAAAATTAGATAAATATTATTTCATTCCGAATACAATTTCATGTTGAACCAATTGATTTATTTAAAAATGATAATTATCCATATGACTGTGTGTCATTAGCATACACAAATTCCTAATAATAATTGTACTTGTATTATAGTAAACTGCATATTTATTAACAGATAATATTATAAGAGTAATATTATGATTTTAAACATGAATCCCTCGTTTTATTTTAGAACGTTTTGCTGAAACTTGCCAATGGACTGGAGTAATTTTTAGGTGCATTTATTAATCAAGACAACAATAAACGTTTTTCGCAGAAAGTCCTCAGAAATAGCTCATATTTTGTTCATCTTTTCTTAAATTTTAGTTAATGTTTAAGCACTATATGTATGCTATTTATATAAGCAAAAACGTTTTCGAGTATTTAAAAAAATGCTAAGAATAGTTATTAGAAGTACAGTTGTCATTTATAAAGATTTCCTGTATAGGTCAAAAAATATATATGTGCCATGATTTTTATATCAATATGGGTTTCATAATTTTCATTTTTACAAAAATTAAAATTAATCACATTTCACCTTCAATTAACATTAATATAAAGAGTTGACAACTTTCAAGATATTATATGATAAATTTTTATCGACAATTGATTTTTTTTTCGCGAATGTTTAATTACTGTATGGCAAGCTTCAGTAATAAGGCTTAAGGCACAATGCCATGCACCACTAGTTCTAAAATCTTTTAAAAATTGAGCTCGAGTTTTATTCTATGTGAAAAATAAAAAAAATATTATTTTGCTTCTTATGCTATTATTTTGCTTTGCTTATTGTTTTTAACTATTTCATGTTGGTACTCACATAAAAATACCACGAAACATTATTTAATTATATAATATTGTTCAAAAATTAAAAATTATTATAATGGTAAAGATACTAGTAAATATTTCCATTACGGCAAGGAAAAGTTTACCTACCAAATATTGATGGACCGATTCTGCCGCATTACAGACCAATGTTATGGGAAGGCTATGTTATGAAGGAGTTTCCATACTAAATACTGACAAAAGTCATGTGGTTGCTGTGACTGGCGTATTTCTCAGGTTGTCAGATAAGAAACCTAACCGAGAAACCGCACAAAAGTCAGAAAAACAATCTTAGATCACAAGGTGTTTCTGACCCAGCTTTATAACATACGAGTGACGTTGCAGTTTATGTGTTAAACGCAAATACATGACATTTTGACAGTATTCAGTATGATTCAGTAGCATAATGAGTGGAAGTTGAAGCGTAATATGGCCTTGCTATAACATTTTTCTGTTGTGCGGCAGAATCGGTCCCTGAGTAACATTTTTTATTGATGTATCAAATTGGTAATAGCCAATTTTCATTCTTCTGATTTTTTTATAAGTCCAACCTAAGTGTCCTTCTTCAAAATTCTTAGAATGTGACACGAGCTGTATTCAACGTGGGATGTTGTCATGGCCTGGTATTTGAATTCGGCTTGTACGTCTGCTCCCATGCAAGGGTTTTTGTTCGCCGAATGATAACTGTATCTCGTCGGCGAGCGGCGGCGGCCTGTGCGCCATGTGGATGCCTTGTTAAATGTAAATCCGTACGCGGAAAA
The DNA here is from genome assembly GCF_003426905.1 of Ctenocephalides felis. NCBI lineage: Eukaryota > Metazoa > Arthropoda > Insecta > Siphonaptera > Pulicidae > Ctenocephalides > Ctenocephalides felis. The sequence continues at coordinate 139,062,659 of NW_020538040.1, forward strand.
CGCTCCCCTCGGCCGCCGTGCGTTCCGCCGCCCCATGGCGCTCGCACAAAACAACCGACAACCCATTTCCGTAATCGCCGTCTATGCGTTCAACACGCCGCCCGTTGCCAGATATTTCGTGTTAGCGCAGACATTACCGACTCGATTTATGTAATTTGACTTTTGTTCTACGGATTATAATGTTTGCGGATTCTCGTATTTAACTAAAATTGTTCAAATCTTATACAAAGTGCTCGTGTAATAAAGTAGATTTAAGTGGTACTTTGTATTCAGCAGGTTGCTAGATTTTTCTTCTTGTTTTTAATGAATTATCCGGCAAAAGTGATATATTGTAACAATACTAGTCAGGATAAATTTAATTAGCAGTAGTTTTCTATGTCTATTATTACTTACCTAGGTTAAACTTATCTTTATTCAAAACAAAACGAACAATTTTGTACAATTTTGTATAATATTTTGAGCGGTTAATCAAATCATAAAATCATTCCAGCACTTTTGAAAAAATATCTATTATAATATTAACTAATCATAATTATAACTAGTGGTGTATGGCGTCGTGCCTTAAGGCAAATTGCTGAAACATCCCGTACCGTAACGAAATGATAGAGGTATATTAAATGTTTTCAAATACACTACTATAAATACTATAACATTGTCTAATATTTATAAGAATTATATAAACTAAATTGTAAAGTTGAAATTATTTGTTTAATGTATATTAGAACATTAGTCAATATCTATATTAAAATCTGAAATATTTTTGACATACTTAAAAAAAAAATTCTTGAAAAAAAAATTTTGAAAAAAACAATTTGAAATTTTAAATTTTTTTTCCAAAAGCAATTATTTTGTTAAAATAAGCAGAAAGTTTTTTGAACCATTCAAATCGGACGCTTAGTTCTCTCGAAAACTGTCATTTTTTTGTACATTTAGCTCTGTATCTTCTAAATGGCTAAACCTGCCTTTGCGAAAAACTAATCACCTCTTTTGCCAATCATTACAAATTGAGTATTTTTTAGATCATTCAAATCGGATGCTCCCTTCTCTCAATAACTCGATTTCTTTTTTCTGCACTCTTTGCTCTTTATCTCCGTAACTGCTGAACCTGCCTTTGCCAAAAACTAACCAGCACATCTCTCTATCAATAGGAATCAAATGCTTCTTGAACCTTTCAAATTGGTAGATTCGTGCGCCCGAAAACGTGGACGAAAAAATGTATCCATACATACATACACACACACGCACATCCATTTTTTCTGAGGTATGCCAAAATGTTCAGAAACCTTCAAAACGTCGAGAAATGCAAAAATTTTCAATTTCGATTTTTGGACGATTACAATAACTTACCCTACGGGAAGTTAAAAAAAAATTAAATTGTTCTGATTTTTTAATATAAAAGATTTTTTTTACAATAGTTAAATAGCAATCAGAAAAAAAATTCTATAAAAAAAGATTTAAAATAAAATTATTCGTTTTCAGTACACACAATATCAAAACTTGGTCAATATGAGAACAATATACAGATTTAAAAAAGGGATAAGAATCATGAACACATGAATCATAACTTTGTTATTATATAATAAAATTTTTCGTTCATGTTTTAGACTGAAGTTTTGATAATTTTGTTTCCAAGGGCATTTATTAGGAATCTTTTGATTAGTTTTTAGCAAAGGTGGACTGTTTCTTTGTAATAAATTATTGAAAAATGGCACTTTTTATGATGATAGAGATCACAATCTTAATGAGCATACTAAAATATTATGGTTGCATGTCAAAAGGTTTAAATAGTCAACAAAAAAAACTCTTGTTGAATATTTTTAGCAAAACGGGAAGTTTTAGGAACAATTTTATACATAACTAGTAAATAGATATTTTAATTATTTTTGGAAAAGTAGCGTAAATAAAAAGTAGAGCACATAAATATTTCATACGAAATAATTTATATCAGTATTAACAATACGTTTTGGATATTTTTTTCCAAATAGCCAACATCTCACAGGTACAATATTGGCCGGAACGGAAATACATCGAGCTTATAGAGATCCCTTTTTGCACCTGACTTTTGTTGTTTATATCTATGTGTTATTGTCGGCTATCTTATTTTTATTTGTTGTGGGGGTTTTAAAATATCGTAGTCTAGTAGACCAGACCGATGCTGAGGAAGTCTTTCATTGTGGGTATGTTAACGGTTTGTTCGTATTTGTGTTATATAATGTGCGGCCATTGGCCATGTGCCTCCCGCCCAACGTCATGAATTATTTACGGGGCGCTTTATTCTCGGACACCTTCGAAAAAATACGTCCACCCGCGTACCAGCGTATTGTGAGGTATCTGAAAAGCTTTAGAACTGTATGAATAGTTTAATTTTCAGTTTTAATAATAATTGTATATATAATAATAATAGTTTGACAAAATAGCTAGGTTAACTTATCGACACTTCGGAGAGTTTTCAGGTATCAACCAGAAAGTATCAACCATTCAACTGTGGCGCGCACAGTTTTGTGTTCGCAAAAATAGAGCCATGACAAGTATACTCTTCAATCACAGAGTAAAATACTGTATGGTAAAATATCGAATAAGAAAGATGAATTTGCAAAATTGAAAATTTGAATAATAATGTATGGCAAAAATAAGCTTATAGAGTAGGGGGAAGAAGCACAATGGTCCAATTTTTGCAATTTTTAGTAATTATACTATCAAAACTAAATTAACTACATCACAATATTTAACACGTATTAAACAAACAACTATCTAAATATGTCCTTTAAAGTTCTCAGTTAGATACTAATTTAAAATTTGTTTTTAGCTATTATTCTCAAATTTGTCACTTGTCTCTTTTTACCCCAATTAAATAACGTACTTTTAAAAATTATATTGAGGTCTCGTAACCTAGACAACGGTGCTCACAATCAAGAAAATTGACAACGGAAGAAAATACTTATGTTATGGATTTTCTGATAGTGGATGTAAGAATTACGGTGATGGCAGGTTATACATCTTTTCGCCCTACTTTCAAATATTGTTAAAAAATTTCAAAATTTACTTGTTTCTGAGATATCGGTGGTGATCCTTTTAACTACGGAACTTTATGCTCTGCTCTACCCTATATCATACGTATTAAACTGAAAACGGAACAAATTCAATAAAATATTACGCACATAAAAATAATTATTCTTAGTTTGGCTATGGAATGATACAATCATCTAAAAAGCTTACCAAAAGTTGTTTAATTATAAAAAAAACAACATTACATTTTGGAATAATGAGAGTTGCTCATATTGTTAGTATATGCACCGCGCAGATACCTATGTGTACATATTCCGTTCTATATTTGTACTGGTCACCGTTGACGTGCACTCTTAAATAAAATACATTTTCAGAGCACGAATGAGAGTGAAATGTCTTAAATGAATTAAATTGAATTAATACAAATACATTTAATATACAAATAGAAATTTGGTTGAAGTTTCCCGTGAAGGGCAAAAAATTTATATTTAAAATAATCGGTTAAAATGGTAAATTTATACCCCCTGAGCTTTTGCAGGCATCAATAAAAACACGTTGGCTAGCAAGAATAGTTTGTCGAATATCATCCTTATATCTTAAAAGTCGTTTGAGCAATATTACTACACTATATATCAGTTATACTTATAATTGATTATTGATGATTGATGATAAAAATTCAATGATAGGTTTGTGAGCTTCAAATCATTATACTCGAACAGAATATTTTTAATTAATATGAATAAATATTTCTTGAAAAATAATTTTATTGCAAGTCAACTCATAGTGGATTGCTAATCAGTGGCTTTAAAAATCGTGAACAACTATATTTCAGAAACTTTTTGATACCAACTTTTCAATTGGTATCAAAATTTGATACCAATTGTGTCAAAATAATATTTTTAATAATAATAGATTTATACGCATTGTTTTATTCTATTCTGTTTGAACATCAGTTTTATACATTAATAAGGTAAATGGCAGTTTTACAAAAATGCTTATCATATTTACAAAATCACAAAAATTCTTTAATGTAAACATATTTATACAAATAGAATTCATGAATTATTTGTATATAATTCTAGATTTTGAATAATGTTTATTTTTAGATGTCTATTTAGATATCACATTATTTTCTTCATGATCAATCAAAATCAATAGAAATTATAAAACAAAATATACGAAGTTTATATAACTGATATAGGGGGGTGATATTGAAAGTTCAGCAAAATATACTATATTTCAATGACAGAAAACGACAATGAAACTAATATTAATGTTTAAAAAAAATTCAAGCTGAAAATACTACAAATATCTGTATTAAATAGTAACATATATAGTATAAAAATACTTTAAAGGTTCAATGATGGAAAAACATCTAACATAACACTTTTCTAAACCAGAGAAGTGGTCTTCGTTTATGTATGTCTGTTTATGTATTGCTGAAAGTTACACATTAAATATTAATTAAATACTTCTCAGTTACATAATAGTAATTTAACCAGATGTCCAGCAGCTGCAATCAAAACAGAACATAATTTTGTAACAAGCGTTTCAAAAATCGAATTACAAAGAGTGGTATTTTCCCTCTCGTGCGATTTAGTCAGAATTTCGGTGTTGTGCTCCGGGTGCCGTTTAAAATGATGTTTTGCAATATGTTACTCTGTTTAAATGAATGCATACTGCACAACAACTAAAATTCTACTATCATGCACAATAATAAAATAAAACAGCTTTGGCTAGTAGCTATTACATTACATAGTGGTTGACACACTTATTATAAAAGTACTTAAAAACAATTTAAAAAAAATTATATCAAGTATTATGTGACGCGATTATATTATATTATTAATAGTAGGTGTTACATTACATGGTGGTTGCTTGGTACTTGGAAAACAATTTAAAAAAATTAATATTAAGTTTTATGACGGCGTCACGCACGCAGAAATTTTGATTTATTCAGATCTGCCGGCACCAACTCCTTGTAACTTCTGTCTGGATTGTGCATTAGAGCAAAATCAAGGGGAATAACTTTAAATATTTGAATCGGTATTTCTGTGAAGTAGCTTTGAGCTAAGTAACATAAGAACTTAAGATAAATAAGTGGCCATCCTGACATAATTTTCTCGACTTGCTCACAATCTTCTTTACATACAATGCATTTATTTGTCGACTTGATTATGTATTTTTGATTTTCTAGTACTGCGTATGGTTCAGGGCGACCGTTATATCTTTCAATATAACCACCGATGTCATTTCCATGCTCAATCACGTTGTGAACAAGAAGTTTCTCACAAAACAGTAGAAATCTGAACATTTTTCAAACATCTCTTAATGGAATTAAAGTGTCCAAATTGAATTCATCTTCACCATACTTATTGTTTTCTCGATACTGATTGATAATATTAAATATCTTACACTCGTCTATATTCATGAAATAACATTCTACTTTTATTATATCAAAAACATTACTAGACAATATACAAATGAATCTACTAAAAAGTGTTTTTTGAACTATTTTTACTGAACATAATTTTATAAATCTTCGTTTCACATATGGTATTTTAACATCGTCGATTTCTACCCACCAGTACATTTTATCAAGTAGTTTTGGCCCAATAATGATTTCTAGAGGTTGGTCTGGTGTATCATCATTATCATCATCATTTATCACAATTATTTCGGTGTTGTTGACATCATAGATACTTTTATAAGCTCCTTGCATGTTTTTTAGTAGAAATATCAAATAAAAATTTAAAAAAATTTTGTTTGATTATAAAAAAATAGACTACAAAATATGTACCGTTTGAATCTGAAAATTAATCAAACTTTTGTTTATATGCAAACTGGGATCATGTTACAAATTTCAAAACAAACATTTTTTTCAAAATTCAATCTGAACAAAAAATGTCATTCCATGGTGTTTTCGATTTGCATTTTTAAAGTTAATCTAATAGATTTTGTATTGATCTGCAGTACCGACAAGAGTTACACAGTGGTGAGAATATCTCAGTCAGTACCATACCCGACTCACACGCTAGAGATACTCGAATCGAGATCTTTTGCTGACTGAATTGTCATTTAATTAACTTCCCGTAGGGCAGGTTATAGTAATCGCAAAAAAATCGAAAATGAAAATTTTTATATATCTTTACGTTTCAAAGGTTTCTGAATAGAATAGGCAGGTCCAGCCGTTTCGAAGATACAGAGCAAAAAGTGTAGAAATTCCGATTAGATCCGATAGACATCCGCTCATAGTGTTGCGCGTGACATGTCGTTATAGCTGAGTTGGTTAACGGGTCACTGTTCGCGTTAGTAAATAAGAAATTTAGATCAGTTCAAGACTGATCGGGTTCGAATCCCACGTCTGTAATATATATATATATATATATATATATATATATATTATTGTTTTAATACTTTCATGTTTGTATTGTTGATACTGCATGAACTATTTAAAATTCTTAAATCAGTGCATATTTTGCGAACGAAAAATTGCATTTCAAATGAAATATGTTCATTCTAACAATGAGTCCGCTTAATTAGATTTTGTTTTATATATATTTCATTCAAACATTTATAAACAACGTCGTCTAATCTAATAAGCTTTCACATTTTTTTGTCATTTTGTTTTATATTATTTATTCAAAGACATTTTGTTGACTGATTATTTTTATTGTTTGAATGTTTAATTACGATACGGGAAGTTCCAGCAACTTACCTTAAGGCACGATGCCATGCGCCCACACTTGTTGATAATGGCATTATGGAACTGGCATTATGGAACTGACGATTACTTAATTTGCCAACATATGGTTTTGGTGTGTATACATTTGACTGAAACTAGGAATGATACTATATGTATGTACACGTGTGTATTTATTTAGGTAATATCAGATGTGTAACATAGGTTTGCAGCTTTTGCTAGGCTATACAATATGCGATTTACGCGTTCGGATCGAGTCCACTCACAATCAGCAGCAATTGAATCCGGCGGCTATAACGGTTCATACAATATGCAATGGCGAACTGATTCGGTATCTCGTCTCTATTACCTTTAGATAAATGAGATAGCTTCGCTGTATTTTTAGAATTGTAAGTGAATCACATTGATGGACATTCAGCATGTCATAGTAATTATACCCCTTAGCCGGCGGTGGAATAGGTACCTATTTCCAATTGGTCGAGCATCGAGATTCATTATTATAATATTATAAAATATTTAACATGGAACGTATTATATATATATATATATATCTATATATATATTATATTAGTAATTATACAGTCTAAGCCAAGTGAACTACAACTCATAACACTTATCGAACAAACAACCATCGTACTATGTTCAGTAAAATTCCCAGTTTATTCCTAATTGCATAAATGTGTTTTTTACTATGCTTCTAAAATTGGTCATGTGTCTTTTTTTTACACCCTAGCCGGGCTAAAATTGAGCAGCTAGGTCGTTAACAAATCTTATGTCTTACTTTAATTTTAAGGAATTTCACCAAATATAATATACCTAATATCAACCAATGCAAAACATAAATTTAATGGGCTCATTTTTTACAAAGATAACACTGTATATGCTCCTGATCTGATATTTTGTCTGAAATATTTATCAGCAGAGTTCGAATAGCTAATAATTTAAGTCATTTCTTGTAATTTTTTTAAATTTAAACTGATTTTGTTGACGCCTAAGGGCAGACTCAACCCTGTTCTAAGCAAATCACATAAATATATTTAATACCTTTTATACGGAATAACCATTATAAAACCTAATCCTTTTATTACATTTTATATTTCTCCTTATTGTAGAGCACCCTGTCTATAAAACATTTCCTAATCATGAATCATTTTATCCAAGAAATAAAGATTTAATGTAATATTTGATTGGCCGAGACTGTAATGGAAAGTCGTTATAAACCCAAATAGACCAATCAAAAAATAATTAAAAAATATAGAAAACTATGTAAATTAGTATTATCTCAAGTTCACGTAACTAACCTCAGTAATATTCTAACATTCCAACTGAGAACCAGTAATATTAACTCAACCTTATAACATATTTAGTATATTATATTAGTATTATTTCATTCAAATATGCAACTGAAATGTCTATCATCTTTTAATATATCGGTCTGATATAGCCAATATTTAAATATATCTAAAAATTCGACATCATAAATAAAAAGTGTAATTTTCAACAGAATTTGGTAGCATCTTGCTGGACCACAAACTCCTTCTATAATGTTCTGAATTAATCGGTCGTAACATAGATTGGTCCTTCGGAACCGGATCTAGTTAAGTCATAACAAAATTTATGTTTCATCAAAAAAATCGATTCGCTAATTTTATGTTTTCTCGACGTTTCAAGCTATTCTGAATCGAATGAGACCAAATTTGGAAAAAGTGTGTGTGTGCGTGTGAACAGATTTTTTGCCGTAAATAGACGTTTTCTCAAAAACGGCTGGTCCGAATTCAAAAATTTAAAAGCCATTTTCTCAGTATTGTGCGACGATCGGCCGAGCCGTTTCTTTGTATTTGGAAAAAAATGTTAAATTTTTCGTCCACATTTAAGATCATACTACCGAATCGATTTTAAAAAAATCAAAAACTGTTCGAAAAATATTAGTTGCGAATGATACTGATTAGTTTTAGGTCAACAAAAGTTAAAATTCTCAAGTTTGAGAAATGAGTAGTTCTTCCGACATTTGTTAACATTAAAATTAGACGATTTACTTGGTATAACGATAGAGCACTTGGTCTTACTGAACATACTAAACAATTAAAGTCCTATAAAAATAAATGGCTCAATTATAAAAATTATTGATTTTTTGAAAATTTGCTTTTAAAAATCGATTTTCAATAATGTGTAATAAATCCCCTTCGAATACTTTTAAAACTACTCATAAATTAATTTATCTATCATGGATTAAGTCGATTATTTACACAAATCGGCAGTTCATGTAACTTGTTTCAAGGCAATATACCAATACCAACTAGTTTTATTATTTTTGCCTTTGCCAGGATAAAGGTTCAGGTGGTCGTTTTCACCCTATCCACTCCTATCCTATTATAGAAATTATATAAAAACGTCTGTTGAGTCTAACTTAGAATTAACAATATATCTTATAAAATAATTAAAAACTATACTTGAGGTCTCGTAAACTAAACAACAGTGCTCACAACCATAAAACTAAGAACGAAAATACTTTTGTTATAGATTTTCAAACACGGCCGTTTATCTTTTGATTGCGGCGTTACTGATTTAACACGATGGCTAATTACAACGTTTTTTTCCCTCTAATTTCAATATTGTTTGTTAAAAAATATCCTAACTTTATTGTTTTTGAGATAGTGGTGGTGGAC